>NW_028288729.1:0-104840 GCF_059628265.1 Tinamus guttatus
AACTGTATTAACAGTAATAGAGTCATATTGAAAATCTGAATCTCATAAAAACATTAATGAAAAGTTGAAACACAAGCTGTTGACACAGTCTAGAGAACTCAAAGTATGTACAAACAAAAATATTACCAGCAAAATTTTATCTGAAAATGACCAGGCAGATTTCTGCAGGCAGTCTCACTACAGGGATAAGAACAATGTAATGATAAATAAATAATGATGATAAATAAAGATAAATAAGACCTGCATTTTAGGAGGAAGTTCATTTCATTTCAGAAAAATATACCTCTGATTATCTGAATCATTCCCTAAATATTCATGTACAATACATGTACACATGCATTATCTGAATTATCTGAATCATTCCCTAAATATTCATGTACAATACATGTACACATGCATACATGAACACTCTTATGCATTTCTCTCTCTTATGCACTTACATGCACACACTTATGCATTTCTTATTCACTATAGAGGCTACACTACTTCATCCGCAGGTTTGTTCTTTGGATATTTCTAAAGTTTAGTGGAGACCCAGCCATACCTGCCTTGGAGCAAGCCTAAGAGAAAAAGATACTGTTATTGAACATAAGCCATCAGACAAAGAACACCAGCTATTGTATGGGGATATATGGATGAAAAAGTATACCTTTTTTTTTTTTTTTTTTTTTTGGGAATAAAAAACATTCAGAGAAAGTGACAAATTATAAATGGCTTGCAAAAGAAGAAATAAAAAAGAAGCTGAGCATTTGTTGCTGAAAGATATATTGTACTAGATATATTAAAGAAACTATAAGTGATAGAAGAGATACAAGCCTAGAATGAAGGATATGTGACTGGATCATGGATAAGTTTAGTTATAAGGATGTGCCAAATTGGCCCAAGACAACTTTCTACTCATTGCTTTATATATTATATTGCAACAAAGTTAGCAGTATTATTTAATAGGTGCTAAAAAAAAAAAAAAGACTACAGTCAGAGGGGACTCTGACTATTGAAGGAAAAGTTACAGACAATAGGAATATAAGGATACTATAGGATTTTTTTAAGCTATTATAAGAAATATAAACTAGGACAACTAAGTGTGATAACTTTAAGAAAGGAGTGTGTGATTGCAGACTTTTTGTGAGATTATGAGAAAGAAAACTAAAACGAAAGAAAAATCCCACTAAATATGAGCAATTATAGCAAAAGATGTAGGAAACTTGTGGTAAGAAATTGAAAATATTAAATAATTAATAACATTATATTAATAGATAATTATATTAAATATTATATTCATTGCAATGAAGAAAATCTTATGGTGGAGTTATCAAAAGACCATAATATATACATTATGCTATAGAGTTTAAGTCAGTAAGATAAAATAGTCCTTAGAAAAGGAACATTGGCAAACACCTTCAAAAGAGCAAGTTAGAAACATGTCAGAATTACTGAAACCTTTGGCTTTGCTGATGGCATCCCTTATCCCGCCTCTTCTCTTTCTAATGTCTTAGGTACTGGCAAGAAAGGAGTGTAATTAGGAATTTTAGTAGTAGTAGTAGTAATGATGAGAATCGTTATTATCATTCATTGAAGCAAACAAGAAACAGATTTTTCATAAGGGTCGGACTGCTGACAAGTCAAACCTATCTCCTGAAATACCAACAGGAGCTGCATCACCCTGCAAAACATTTCTTTCAGATTCTGTGTTCATGTATGGCAGTATTTCTGAAGAGGGAGGAAAGTACCTTAAAACTTCTTTTATTGAGTGGTAATGAGGGGTTTTCAGTGTTTGAATAATTAAATTGACAAATTTTAAGCTGTCAGTAAATTTCAGACTTTCTCATCATTTATCTTGCTTACTGGTGTTCTTTGTAAACAGAACTGATATGTAAAAATAGCACCAGCAGTAAAATGCTTGGTACTGAAATGCCTACTATTCCCCATGAGTGCCTTCAGAATGACAGCTTTCTTTGTAGTGAAGCTGTAATGACAGCTGTCATCAATGGACTTTCATGAAACATACTCTGACCTTTAGATGCTATACGTTACAATTACTGTTGTAAAGCCTTTGGGGCCTTGCATGGGGATTACACACTCCAGCAAATAGCAAATAGCAAATTGTTAACCCCTGTTGAAGTTGTTTAAAAACCGATGATCTTTGCTTTTCATTTTTTTTCTTTAAACATGGGGACTAGCACACGAAGATGCTCATATGCAAATGAGAGTAGACATGGGTTGAGAGACAACTGTTTCATGGACATGTTCTGAAAATAACATACCTTATTGTAAAAATGATATGTTAATTAAAAATGATACAGTCACATGAGTGTTTAAAAGTGAATTCTAAAAAGATAAAAAATATGACAGAAGAAAATTTACACTTAAGATCTAGATCCTTGATAGAGTCCTCCAGAGCTGACTTCTCTAAAAAACTGTGACAATTCTTTTTTTTTGGTGATATTCATGCCATTAGTTTAAGTAAACAAAACTGTAAATTATACAGTGCCTTTATAAATGCCATTGAATTTTATGGCAACCAAGAAAAATCCTACATTCTGCTGTTTAAGGAGTTCTGCAAATGTAGCAATTCAGCACACACTAAAATCTATGCTGAATCAGAACAAAGATGTGTTATGTTCAATCATACCCAAAACATAACAAAAGCATGGCTTATATATATGTGTGTATGTAAATATATATGACATATACTTTTAGTGTTTAATAGTATATTCAGTGTTTTTCCTACTAGGTAATCACTTTTAAATTTGCCAGTAGAAAGCACTATGAACAAATGTCTTCCTATATATTTGAAGTTTCCATTAAGTATCCCCAAAAGGGTAACTTTTAAAGAAAAATTTATTTGTATTTCTCCTTAATAAACTATTTTTATATCAAATATATTCACATTTTTCTTGATAATGGAGTATTAATTTTTAAGTTTATAACATATATGCCTTTGCTGAATTTATACACAAAAGATTTTCTCAGTATACATTTCCAGAAAAGAATGACCAGATGAATCCAAGTCCTATGAACAGTTTTATGTGACTGGTATCATATTTGCTCAAATTTCCCAGTTAAACTGGCTTAACAAATGTAGCTTCACCACCTGTAGCCTCTTTTTCTACACAGCTTCTTAGACTATTTATAAAGCAAGTAAGTAAAAGTTTTAATTATGTTTTCAAAAGAAGAGATTACAAAAGATAACACAAAACCTTGAAAAAAAAGAGTAAAACTTTTAAGTTTTGCTTGAATAACTACTGTCTGTATTAGTAAAATCAAGCAGTTTATGGCATTTACAGTAACTCACTACTTTCAAGAGCATTTTTCAAAGGTATTAATATCAACTGTCTCTTTTAATGAGTTTTTCGAGAGATGCAATGTATCATGACATTTAAAAAAGACATTTTATAGGGCAATTTCTAGGGGTCTGAAAAGAATTATTTTTTAGATTAAGATATGTTCATAAATGAGCAAATCTCCTTTGGCTTGCTCACCTTAAAATGTCTGTAAGCTCAATTTCCAGAAACAGCTGGTGTTTCAGCTGATTAGCAGAAAAGAAGAAATAGAGCCAATTATAAATATGGTCAATTATTCTGAAAACAAAGAATTGCATCCTTCTCTTCTTTTATCTGCCTTGTATGGAATGAATAACATTTACTATGCAGACATTATAGACAAATATGAGGTATTGTGGTTTCATAATTATTTTAGTCTGCTTGATAATGATTCTGAACATTACCTTTCAAAAAAAAAGTTCATTTTTTAAATTCAAGAAAAATCCATGGAAATGATTATAAATAAATCAGATTATAGATCTGATTCTAAACAATTGTCTTACTATATTCACAGCAGATATAGAGCACAGAGACCATCATCTCATTATAAAACAGGAGAAGGGGAGACCCTTCAGAATGACTTTATATGTGAACATTTACTGAGATAAAACACAATTTGTCTTCCAGGGCAAGGCACAAGTCCTGTTAACACAATACTTGACATCAGCTGGATTTTGGATTAAGTATAGATTCAGACTACCAAAATGAAGCAAGAAATGGGAATTAGATGAAATTTAGGTAGACTAAATGCAAAAAAATGTAGTTTAAATCAACTTTGGTGACGGTCCTTCCTGATATACACATGCTTGACTGAGTGTTATATCTATACTGCCAAATAAAAGAAGATGAAGACCACAGCCCCAAAACCCACAGGACTGACTGCATACACTGTTTAGGATTATCTCCCTCCATAAAAGCTGTTTTGGGGAGAAAGATGGTTATAACTGTCCATAGCTGTTAAAATTTTAAATTGGCTTGAATGTCAGCAGAAAATTGCTTTGTAAACTTCTAGTAGAAGGAGATATGCACTTGCACAAAGTGAAGCAAAGGTTTAAGAGAACAATATGATACAATAAAAGAGCAGTATAGGTTAAGGTATCAAGTAAACAGACCGCAATGAGCCATTCCCTCTTGGGTGTCCCCTTCTCTCCTTTTCCTCTCCCTTTCCTCAGCCTCCAAAATAATTTTTGTAGAGACAAAGACCTTCCCCGTCAATGGTCTCCAATGGCTGGAGTTCTGCTCTTGAGTTCTTGAGAACTAAAAAATCAAGCCCAGTTTCCTTACTTGCCCTGTAGGCTTTAAAGCAACTCCTTTAGCCTTTGATGCTAAAGGAGTCGCTTGGTGACAGTGCTATTGCCATATATTTTAATGGCAGGAAGTAGAGCTTTTTTGCACATAAATGCCATCCAAATGTGAGTTGCAAACTCAAGGCATACCTGTAGAATGGTATATGGATGCATATCACAAGTGCAGGTAAGACCAGAAAGAAACAGAAACTCCTTTTCTTCATGTCTAAATCACCATGACGCTGAAATAAGTACAAGCATTTAAAATCTTTTCAAAGCACAGAAGTTAGCACCAAGCCAGGGAATGCGGTGGTCCAAATTAAAGGTCCTGCTCAGCTTTGTGGTAACTATGACACAAGGTTTTTTATACCCTGACCATAAATTTCATACACCTCCCCTTTAGAGACGTAAAGAGTTATTCTGGACTCTTCACAGAACACTGCAATCTTTTTAAGGTTGAGCATATACAATTGAATTTAACAAAAATACTATATACCTTATATTTATAGTTAAGAAGTGTGTATCCTTGAATGAAGCTGTGTTATTTGAGACAAGCAAGCGTCTTGTTGATAACCATGTATCCCTTTTTTGTTTCATTACCTGACTTGCCTGGTAAAAATGGGAGCTGCCAGGTTTCTGTTCTAGAAAATTAATGGTCATCTGAATTTTTTATTCAGACTGATGAGCCTAGAGAGACTCATTTCAAAAATGATGCAGCTGTTAAGTTTAAGAGAATTTTATAAATTGGAATCATTTGGATGTGCCTGATTTGAAAACATCTATGCAATATTCAAAAGTAGTCCCCAAAGAATTTTGCATACCAAATGTTATACAGCTATAATTTTGCATTCGCTTCCCACTAACACATTTAATCTGTGGTAATTAATTGTCTACCTGTGAAAAATTACATCTGAATATTTACTTCAAAGTTTGGAAGCCAAGATACCCATAATTTGCTTTACAGAAAGAAGGTTTTCTCTCACTTGCACAGCAGTTTGTTATACAGAGTATTCTCAGAAATGAAAAAATGGGAATACCTTCTTAGCAGAAGGATATATTTTAAAATTATCTTACCAGATATATTTGACAGCTTTACCACAAGAGCAGTGGTTAACATATCAATCTAGCAATGATATTCCATAGGGAAATCATGGACATTCTAGAGCATACCGTTTATCTTTATAATCAACAGAGTATTGAGCATTTTTTAAAATTTATATTTGACTATACAGAATTTATCAGGATTTATCAGGAGTTTATCAGGATCATATTGCTTGCAATAGAACTTTTAATATTCACAAAACTTAAAACATTAAGAAGGAGAAAAATGTAAGTGTTAAGTTACAGTATCATTAACTTTACAGTGATATTAACTTACAGTATCCATTTAGTCAAAATATTATATATATAATGAGTCACATTCAAAGCAGCACTACTGCCTTTATCTCGATAATATTGGATTTTCTGGGGTTTGCTCTGTTTTAATACTTCTGGTGTTGGAGTAGGAGGCTGAGAAAAGGATCTCTGGTCCCTTGATTATCAACAAGAAAATATTATCCAAAACATCATATGCACTGCAATTACTGTTTTGATTCAGATTTGCAGCATGAGTTATAATTTTACTAAAATTTCCCTTCAGCAATATAAGATCTTTTAATATAGAATAGCTATACAAGGTAAAAAATAACTATGCAAATAATGTCATACCTTTCCTGTCTTTACTCCTTTATCCTATCCTATTTTTCAATTTTCTAGAGAATTGAATGTAACTATTGTTATGTCTTTTTTTTTTTCATTTTTTCAGAACTTTTCATGCTTGAGAATATAGAAGTTCGAAAGTATAACTAACAAGCAAAATTTTCTTCCAACAGCTTCAGTTGCTCTTTTATCATTCTTTTTGTGTATTTTTGGTAATATTGATCAACTCTTGACATGATATTATTTGTACTTTAGTTTTATAGGTATTTGGCAATAAAGAAGCATGAAAAAAAAAGATGAGTTGTAAAAGAAGAAAATCAGTGTTAATCTGCATGATATTTCTAAAAGTCTTAAATTTAAGGTGGAGGAAAACAAAAAATCTTGTTTCCTAAAAGAACAAGCTCTGCCTTAATAAGTAGATGTCTGAGCAGATGCAACTAACTTGGTCATTTCACAAATGACAGGGATATTGAAGCCTGCCAAACTCTGCCAATCTTCAGCCACAGGTGGCCTCTAGGCTATTTTTTCACACTTTGCATGTTATGCATGTTATGCATCTTATTACTTCTACACTATTGCTATATTTTTTCAGAGTAGGATAGATTCTGTGTCCCCTGGGAACAAGGATGCCTCACCTTTGTTATAATATCATTTAACACGTTATATTGCTGCCTTTTTGTTCCATATGAAAAAAAAGCTTCCACTTTTTCAGCAAGTTAAATAAGTATTTTCTCTCTCTCTCTCTCTTTTTTTTTTTTTTTTAGAATTATTATTATTTTTTGTATTTCAGCCTTTCCTGCCACTTGAATTCATTGTTATGATAAAAGAGTGCCAGGAAGGCAAAAATGATGCCACTCAATAAAGTCCACACTCACCCACATTCTCCCCTCAAAGTAGCTATTAATTGCACATTCCATAAGCACAATACTGGCAGAAGGTGACACAAAGACTTGCAAGTGATGTTCCCAAATAAACTAAGCTTCTTGAACCTCAGATTCTTTTCTAACAGCCATTTTTTTCTCCAACAGAGTTATATTATGATTCCATTACCATCCACCAGAAAAAGAAAAAAAAGAAAAAGATACTCAAGTAGAAAAATTATTTTGCACATCCTCTCAAAAAAGCATATGCAGCACTTTGAATAAGTTATACTATGCCTGTGTAAAGGCTTCAAGGAACAATTGATGGTGTGCATATTTTACAAGATCTCATTTCTTTATGGCATGAAATATATTTACCACATTTCTGAAATTAGCATGAAAGCTTTAAGTCCATCTGAGTATAACTTAAAGGAAGCACTCAGCAGTCTACAAGATTTTCCTTGCAGCAGTGAGGGATCTTGAGAAAATAGCTTTAAAATTTCAGTGGCAGGAATTGATATTATATGCTAGTAATTTGGAAATAATATAGAAAAACAGCAATTGCATTCTTTTATTTTAGTGTTTTCCTTCTTTTAAGATAAGTTCTAGACAATAGCAAGTTAATATTATTTCTCTGCTTCTGCAAAATAAGGGAAAACTGACTTGGCATGTGCTAAGGGATTCCTGAAATTGTTGTGACTGCAGTTAATAGAGAAGCAAATTCCTTTAACATCAGCATTTTTATATTGGTACTCCATAAATTAATTTTAGCAAATCTAATAGAACAGATTTGATTTTTTTAATTAGTTAGCTATGTTTATAAGCACTGCTATCAAGATATCCACCATCCATTCCTACTGAAAAAAAAGAAAATTAGAGGCTCTGACTAATAATTTAAGATCATATTTCAGCTCCAAACACTGTCCCAGAAAACTCTATCTCTGCTCATTCTTAAAGACTTCTCATTTTCTTCTTAAATATTTGTAAAGATTCTGACATTTATATTTTATATAAAAACAAAGTGCATCACTTTTTGTGAGACCATGGAACTTGTTAAGAGCACTGAAATGATAAAACATACACCAGTTCATGCATGCAGCCAAGTACTCACTCTCATATAAAACATTATGGATCTGTACCAGAATATTAAATGATAAAGTCATGCATGCAGCCAAGTACTCACTCTCATATAAAACATTATGGATCTGTACCAGAATATTAAATGATAAAGTCCTTGTATTATAATTTTGTATCATAACCTGCTACATGAGCGAAAATTACACTTTTAGTGTAAGGTAGTCCTATAAGTTTCTTTACCTGCCAAAGGATAGGGATTTCCAGAGAAGCATCCATGCCATCATAAAATCTCCTAAAAGATTTCCAGAGAAACATTTATCGCATCATAAATGCTGGAGTTCACCAGTCCATGCAGCTTAAGACAGAGGGATTCCCCACTTGAACATGGTTCTTCCTCTTGCTTATGTCATCTGCAAGCCCTATGTAGGTGTTCAAAGGTATTTCAGAGGGCAGAAAGCATGTAGGTGGTTTAGGGTTATGATTCCTCCTCCCTAGTCTAAATAAGGTCTCTAGGCTATTGAAGCCTTAGGGGAACATAAATTGCCTTACAGAGATGTTTATCTTTCTGCCTTCACTCCATTGCCCATCCTTGGCTTTTGAGGCAACATGAATGACCATCTTAGATGAGATGCTTTATTTGAGTCATGAGCCAGTAAAGTGCCCTTGGGTCCAAGAAGGCCAATGGCATCGAGGGCTGCTTTAGGAAGAGTATTGCCAGCAGGTCAAGGAAGGTGATCAGTCTCGGTTCAGTCCTGGTGAGGTCATATTTGGAGTTCAGTTCTAGGCTCCCTAGTACAAGATGGACACAGAGCTACTGGAGAGTGACCAGCATTTGGCTACAAAGATGGTCTGGTCACTAGAGCATCTCATATGAGGCCTCTCCTCATATGAGGAGAGGCTGAGAGAGTTGGGACCTGGAGAAGAAAAGGCTGAGAAGGATCTTACCAATATGTATAAAGACCTTAAGATAGCAAGGAGATGGTACCAGACTCTTTAGGGGCGCCAGCAATAGACAAGAGGAAATGGCCACAACTGGAAGTTCCACCTGAATTTGACAAAAACCTCATTGACTATGAGGGTGACAGAGCAGGAACAGGTTGTCCAGAGATGACACGGTCTCCTTCTCTGGAGATACTCAAAACCCACATGGACTTGATCCTACGTAATGTGCACTAGATGACCCTGCTTGAGTAGAGCGATAGGACCAGATGATCCAGAGTGTGATTCTGTGATTATATAATTTTTAGAAAATTAAATTTAGGAATTACACTCTGGAGGCTATATTTTGGGTGCTTGGAGGTTTTTGAGGTAAAGCAGAATCCTACATAGATAAGAAGAGATCAGTTCCAGAATTATATTTTGCAGATGGCACCAACTTATCCATGGCTAATGATTTTTGATGGCTTGTTGTTTTGCTTTGAAGATAGCAGATGGGAGATAACATTGAAGTATTTGTCTTTTAAAAGTTTTCTCAGCAATGACATAGCATAATTTTCTTTGATCCTACTTAAACTCTCAATTTTCTAACATGTATTTACTATATCCGAATTGTCAGTCCTGTACATTGAAAAGAGTGCATTTATACTGCACTTTAGAAGTAATACCAGCACTTACAAAAATAACAAATATTTTTATAATTAATTAAAGAGGCCTTAACCTTATTTTTGGATTACACTGATTCTTTTTATTTTCTGACTTGCTTTAAATTTTCTAATCACATATGTATATTTTAACTTTTTAACTAGTTTGCTTATTTTTTGTATCTCATCATTTATTCTTTACATTTTGCTTTATTCTGGATCAATCATCAAACTGGAAAAAGAAAAGTAATTCTGAGTGTATAAATAGTTAGGATAAAATGGCAGAGTTTGTAAAGTGGCAAAGTTTGAACTAAACAATGCATTTTTCATCTCCAGTCTTCTACACAATATTCCAGGAAAAAGGCAGTTTTCACATAAAAAGTATTGACTCAGATAGGATTTTAAGTGATATAGGTGGACCAGCAGCACTATTATTTTTTCTCTCTGTCATTTTTTTTCAAGATTATAGCTGCTACTTCTGGCTATTCAAATGTGTGAGAAAATATTTTCTATTTTTATGAACTGGTTTTCCAGGAATAAAAGTATATTTTGGAAGCTATGAGGCTGCGAAAGAACAGTGAAACAAATTGTGTATAAACATGGAAAGCCTATGAAACCATTTACAAATGGAAATGACTATGAAAATATAAATTTCCATGCAATTTTATCCCGGATGAATAAATAGCTAATTTTTGTCTTAGTGCAAATTTGTTTTCAGCCTATCACTTTAAGAGTTGCAGCTAAAATGACAAGAAAAAAAATCATCTAAAGAACAACATAGGACAGCAAATTGGAGATATAAACACTTTCATAGTACTTGTGAGTGCCAGGCTTTAATCTGATCTGAAGGATGATGTCCTTGCAAAGTATTTGTTGCCAGTCACTTTGGAGGCACAAAAGACAGAACAGAACATGATTGAGGACTGTCAAACAGTGGAACAAAGGGATTTGCTTCAGGTAAACCTAAAGCAACCTAAGTAAACATTAATTTAGCTAGCAGAGGAATTGGAGCTTGAGAGAGAGGGTAAGAGAAGAATAACCTTTTTGTATGGCTTGTTTGCTGTAAGTGCAGTTTGATCTCTAGTGGCTTGCCAACTAGGTCAACAGAAGTATTTGCAGTAATTGGCAGTGAGTTTCTGGAATTCAGTGTCAGAAAATACGGTATAACTCCTGAAGAGTACTTGTTCCTGAGGGAAAGCAACTTCAGAGAATGGATTTGGATAATTTTGCATTGCACAATGGGTCCGTGTGGCTACGTCGGCGGTTTCGGAGGTTTCTTTTACTATGTCTCTGCTGCTTACTGATTATTTCCATATCTTTCACTGAGGAACCATGGAATATAAATTATATTTTTATGTTATCTGCTACAAAGGATACAAAATTATCAAGTTCTGCATGCTATAGAAATCATAAATTTTTATCCTATCCCTCTATGCTCATGGTATAGGGGTGATACCAATATCAGAAGAATAGCAGAAGAATAGCCAGGGCAGTGCAAGAGCAGACCCCATCCTGGGCAACTTTCCAACACAGTGTTAAAGGGAGGGAGAACATTTTGAGCCCTGCAGGGTTCTACAGTGACTTTTGCCTTAGAAATTAGAACAATGCAAAAGAGGATGAAAAATCCAGAGGAGAAAAGAAATTTACAGGAATGCACGGGGCTAGCGTATGTCATTCTGGCTGCAGTGAGGTTGCCTCAAAGCTTCCATTATAAAGAAATCTGACCTTAACTGAGCCTTTGCATGCTAGCAAAGTTTCCAGTTAATTACCTCCACTGCTCTCCCCGATTGCATTTTTCTCTTCAGTATTTGAGTGTTTCTTCTTCTATACCTCCTGAAAAGAAACAAAGAACACCGAGATACAGGTTAAATAACTTTTTAAATTTTATGTCTCAGTTCATTCTTGGCCTTGATCCTCTGACCTTCCACACTAAATAAATATTAGTTTATTAAAAACAAAAATCATTGAGTCCAGTTCTGAGGAAAGCTTATTCTGGGAATTGGTTCTTAAAGGTCAGTAACAGGAAGTCTCTCCACTCTGAGCAGTCATTTGGTACAGATTTCTCTTATGGAGAAAAAGGATTTTGGTGGGTTGCAAGCATGAATAAGGGTAATCTACTCTAGGTGATCCTTCTTGACCCCAGGGGTTGCACTAGATGTAGATATGTCCTTCTGACCTCAACCATCACTCAAAGTGCTACACAGTGACAGTGCAGGCAGTTGACTTCAGAGAGGACTACTCAGGAAAGTTTGTATAAGCTGCTCTACGCTACTTGACCTGGAACACTTTTTAAGACAGGCTGCAAAATCATGGAAGTGTTGTGTGAATGAGACCTCCACAGGTCACATAGTCCAACATTCATTTGAAGTGAGATTTTTGACAAAGCTGGATCAAGTGAGAAATGACTTTCTAGCTTAGTCCTGAGAAACCTCTAAAATGCAGATTTTATAGCCCCTTTGAATAACCTGCTTCAGTTCACCAGTGTTCCAAGGAAAAAAAAAAAGGTATTTTCCTAATGTCCAATCAGAACTTTCCAACCTGTTATTTGTGGATACTGCCCTTGATGTATTATCTACCTCTACTGAGAACAGTCTTGTTTTTTTTTTTTTTTTTTTTTCTGTCATGTTTGTAATTACCCTTCAAGTAATTTAAGACAACCATTAGATTACCTGGTAGCCTTCTTTTCACAAAATTAAGCCTAGCTCCTTCAACCTCTGTTCATAAGACATGGGCTAGGCCTCTGACCATCTCAGTTGCCCTCAATAGACTTTCTCCAGTTTCTCAATTCGTTCCTTAACTAGAGGTCCAAAACTGACCACAGTATTCCAAGTGCAGCCACATTAGCACTTCCCTCATTTTGATGGCATTGATGTTCCTGATGTATTCCAGCGTACCCAACTCACTGGTTGCACTGAGCCCACACCGTTGGCTCATATTCAGCTTGACAAACACTGCAACCTCAAGTTTTTTTCTGATGGGACTGCTACTCTACCAATAGCATCCCAGCCTGCATAGAATTATTCCATTCTAGATGCAGAACCTTGTGCTTCTTGCTGAGCTTTGTGAGATTTCAGTATTCATGTTTATTAAGGTCTCTTTGTTTTTAATATCCACTTTTCTTTGTATTAAGCGTATTTTCTGTCAGTGTGTTCTCCTCTCCATTGGATATTTTCCGTAACAGTTTGCTGTTTCCCTTTTCATTAAATATGTCCATGGAGATGTTGGACAATATCAGACTTACAACTCTGGAGTATTCTGCTTATCAGCCATCAAATGGATATCAAGTCAATTTTCAACCCATCTGAGAATCCACTGATTTATCTCGTAACTCCTCACCTTACAGATTAGAATCCTGTGTTAAAAATGGTGCTAAATTCAGGGGTTTTTATATCCACTGCTCTACCATCATCCACATGGCTAGATATTTAATTGGCAAAGGCTGGTCAAGTGTGATTTACATTGAAAAACTCAGTAATATGTGCTGAATGTTCTTGATTATCTTTTCATCCTTTTCATCCTGTGATAGAGAGTTTGCAATGCTAAGTTTTGGTTAATTTTACTGTCATAATTTTATAGATTTCTATTACAAATTCATTTGTCTTTATCTGCATTATCTCATGCATCCCAGGTACTCTTGAATTTTGGATATATAGTCTTCTATTTGTCTTCTATTTTTTTTTTCTTATTAGCTTATCAGCAAATAAGTTTTATTTGCTAATCACATCTTGTAATAGACTCAGAAACCAGATGAAGCTGCAGATAATTGACTACATTGAAATGAGGCACATTATTATGAGCATATTGTGCTTTGGTTTAACTGGCAGCTTATTAGATTGCCATGTCAATTAATAGATAGGAGAGTTTGAATTTTATTTTATGCAAAATTCTTTTACTTGTCTGAAGTTCTCTTTGCATAACTTTGACAAATCTAAAATTGTTTTTGGTATAAAACTAAATTGCAGGACTCTACTGGAAAGCAATTGATGTGCTATTGATTTTTCATACTGTGTCCCTAATGCTTTAGAAATTAAGAATATCAACCTCTGCAAGCTCTTTATTATTAAAATATGCATTTTCCATTACAGGACTTGGATTTCTGTGGTTATTCTATCTGCCCAGTCCTGTGATGAACATTTCTTGCCTGATTGACCCTGTTTGAGTATGGGAGTTGGACTACATGATCTCTAGAGGTCTCTTCCAACCTCAATCATTCTGTGATTCTGTGTATTCTGTGATTTAAATTGTTAATTATATAGACAACCTAATAGATAGCCTGTTCTTCACCTACAAGAAGAAGAACTAGTTCAAATCAATAACGAGAAATAATGGATGGAAGGAGACAAAATAGTTAATTCTACTCATGAAATGATAGGAAACCATCTCATTAGAGAGTCAAACAAATTGCAAATTTCAAGGTAGTTGTGAATACAAATTCTTGATATCTAATTAACCATATATTATAGACTTCTTAATATTTGTGTGATTGTGTGTTTAAATTTATATATGCTTTTGTACCTCTCTTTATGGCATATCTATCTGTAAAAATACAGATCTTCGATCTTCCTTAAATCAATGACCAGCTAATAATGAATTCAACAGAACTAGAATTTTTCCCTACGAGTATTCCCAGAACTGAAAACCTTTACTTGAGTTCAAGATAAGATTGATCAAATTATTTAATGAAGAAAACTACCTTTTTTTTTTGCACAAATCCATAAATGTTAGTTAGACAAGAAATGATAGTTAGATAAAGAAATTTTCAAAGATGAAAAATGTAGATCTCGATTAAGTGGACTTAAGTATGACTTCTTGAATAATAAGATGACCTCCTGAATGACCAGCTAGCTGCAGGCTAGATTCAATCCACTGGTATCATGCCTTAACTAATATTTAGCTAACTAAAATCCACTTAACTGTATCCCAAGACACTCTATCCCCATCACAATTCTAAATTCATAAGTTTCTGTCTAGCCTGAAAAAGCTTTGCCCAGAAGTCCTCCAGATGTGTGCAGGTGTCTACACACAGATATCTGCTTTTGGATGCCCTTGGTTGCCCTGTCCAAGCTCCCTTCTTCAAAAACTGCCATTTTTCCTACATTTTGTGTTATATCTGCCAATTACATGTCTTGGGCATATTGCAGCATCTAAGAAAGCAGCAACTATCATCGCTTAGGTATTTCAGCTGCTCTATTTTTTTTGAGATGGTCAAATATGTGTTCTCTCTACTGGCTACAAAAATTTGAGAAAGTTGTGTCATGTTAACCCAGCACTTAAATCTGTATGAAACTATGCCTAAATTATTGTAGATTAGATTCTCTTCCTGAGAAAGGCTTTTTACTACTTAGAGAATTTTCTTAAATGAAGCATCAAGTAAAATAAATTGTGCGAATATTATATCTGATTTTAGGCAATTATACAGGTTAGATTTTTTTACTATAATATACTATAGGTTTATGAGGGATTTGCTCTGAGTGCTTCAAGCAGACTCCAATTATGAATATATACTCAGTTTTCTTTGAGATAAGAATGCTTGATAACAGTAATGCAACATAATGTATGAATACCAGAATCTATAAAAATTGTATAAGGATTTATATATATATAAACCTTTTCATAAGGGGCATGAAAAGAATTTTATCTAGTATGAAGCAGAACAGAGGGTCTCTGCAGGACTCAAATCAATCAGAACACACTGACACTGAGCTTTATGCATCTGAAAATCTTTTATTCTAACATAAACCTGTGATTTGCAACAGGAAAGAGAAGTTAGATGTCTAAAAGTTCTCTCCATTTGTTTTCAACAAATGATTGGAGAAATGGAGGAATGAGGATCATCAGAGCCTGATATGGTCATGATACGGTCTAGAATAGAAGTGTGAGTCTTAGATTTTGAGGCAAAACCTGAAGTACAGACCCTTAGTTTCCTTTTTCACCGTCCTGTCCATCAATGGGAAGAATGACAATTTGTACCAGCTTTTGAATTGCTCCCGTGACTCCAGCCAGGGCACAGAAAGAAAAGGCACTGTAAAAGCAGAGTGCTGCCAGCACTGCAGTGCAGAATGTTTCAGAGAAATTCAATCATATGCCAACTTGATAAATGGCTAAGATTTGAAAGAAAGGTAGAGCGACACCACATGCCCCACTTTTGCTGACTTAGAAACTATATATATGTGTGTATATATACAGGTTGGAAGGGACCTCTAGAGGTCATCTAGTCCAATCCCCCTGCATATGCAGGGTCACCTACAGCATGTAGCATAGGATTGCATCCAAGCAGGTTTTGAGTATCTCTGGAGAGGGAGATTCCATACCCTCTCTTGGCCACCTGTTTCAGCGCTCTGTCATCCTCACGGTCAAGAAGTTTTTCCTTAAGTTCCTGTGGAACTTGCTTTAGTTTGTGGCCATTTCCTCTAGTCCTGTTGCTGGCCACCGCTGAAATGCGGCTGGCCCCATCCTCCTCACTCCCTCCCTTAAGGAATTTATATACATTGAATAGACCCCTTCTCAGCCCTCTCTTCTCCAGGCTGAAGAGGCCCAGCTCCCTCAGCCTTTCCTCATAGGGTAGGTGTTCCAGGTCCCTGATCATTCTCATAGCCCTGTGCTGGACTCTCCCAGTAGTTCCACATACGTCTTGTACTGGGGAACCGAGGACTGGACACAATACTCCAGATGCGGCCTCACCAGGGCTGAGTAGAGGGGCAGGATCACCTCCCTCCACCTGCTGGAGATGCTATTCTTAATGGACCCCAGGATCCCACTGGCCTTCTTGGCCACAAGGGCACACTGCTGCCTCATGGGCAACCTGTTGTCCACCATGACGCCCAGGTCCTTCTCTGCAGAGCTGCTCTCCAGAATGTCAGCCTTTACTGGTGTCTGGGGTTATTCCTCCCCAAGTGCAGGGCCTTGCACTTGCCCTTGTTGTAAATGATTCTATGATTCTATTCTATGATTCTATGATGGAACTTACAAAGCATGCCTTTTAATGGCTATTTTGATAGTGCTGTCTAGTCCTTAACAATTAACAAAATTACCATTTACAACAAGAGCAAGTGAGCACAGGGGTCACCATCAGCTAGAGACCAAAACTGTTGCATTGCAAATGGATTCACATACAAATAAGCACCATATTCTTGTAGATTTACTTTAAGATTGTAAAGAAGAAATTGAATAGCATGAGGCAGACAACACAATAGGAAAAAACTAGAACTAGCAAATGTCTTGTAAGCTGTGTTATGAGCACAACTCCACAACTCAGAGCAAAATTGAGAACAACAAAACAAGCACAACTTAAGGAAAAAAAAAACTTTTTTTCTTCATTTCTATCATTTCTATTGATTTATTTTTAATATTCCTTATGCTATGGAATGGACCTCTACATTGAAGAATTCATAAAAAAGTGTATTTCTGTATCTATTCTGTATCTAAGTCAAAATATTCATAATAAAAAGACTATGTCAATACTACCAGGGACTTTTTTTAAAAAGGAAGGGAGGAAAGGAGGAAGGGAGGAAGGAATTCCAGATAAATTGTCAGTATAATTGACAAATTCTAACATAAAGAGTCTGTAGTAGCATGTACTGACAAAAAAAAAGGAAAATTAATGAATATTCAACCTGCTGTAGATGTAATTAAGTATATGAGATATAATAATTATATAGTTGTGTATATGATGATGCACAGTATTTATGTGAAACTGATATAGATAAACACAGCTTAGATGAGATTCATCTGATTTTACAAGCTATCATTTTTACAAGCCACAGAGATAATATGATTCATCTGATCTCATGCCAGATGAGTGGCCTGGAAGGTGACTGCATTGCAGCAGTGCTTGTTTTGTCCTTTTGACTGTGGATGGATGAGTGGAGAGACTAGTTACAATTACACTGAACTAACTGAACTGATATATATAAGGATAGATAAATTCTCTAACTTTATCTTTTTTTTTCTTAGAAAAATGAGAAATCAAATGCTTAATATCATTTTCTAGTTGGTAGAAAACTTTCATTACTTACTAATTAGCTTTTTTTGCTTATATTTCACAAAGAAAAGTATGCACATATGCAGGTAGTGTATCAGTGATGGCAAAAGTGTTAAATAATTAACCTTAAGTTAGAGTGAGGTTTTCCCAAAAGTTAATGAGGTGATTGTTAGATTAATTAGAGCTCAAGTAGAAACCTGTAGCACAGATTATATAAACATACTACATGACAAATGGCATAGCACATGGTCTTTTAATGCTCTATTAAATTGCAACTGTCCCCAGTAAAAGAAATATATAGAGAGACTCTCAGGAAAACTTAAGGTAATATATCACTTTCTTACTCCCAATAGTTACCTACCAGCATAGAAGTTTGTTCTGAGAAATAATTCTGATTGCTTAGTAGTTTTTCAGTTGTCACTGCTACTATGCAACTCTTATTACATTTAATTATATTACATGAAATATACATAAAATTCACAGCATACATACATATACCTTAAAATATAAAAATAATTTATGTTGACTATTTTACACTTGCCCAACTTAAAAAGGTGAAATTATTTTAAAAAACCACATATAATAAATGTTCATTGCAGAAAATTAAAACTGTAACAGATAGGAACTTAGTATTTTCATGACTTTACAGGACATGAGACCAATGAATTACGATGTAGATTCCATGATTATTTTCATTGTATTATGTGATCCATCAGTGAATCAGTACAATTGAATAATGCAGTCATTCAAGGTCTCTGTGCCTGTGTTCCATTTATAAAAATATACTAGAAAATGCTCATGCACCCTCCAAGCAATCTAAGAAACATGAGACGATCCCTGGTCCTTAACCTAATCTAATTAATTTAAGAAAGAGAAGGATTACTAGGACCCTTTGAAGAATAAAGGACACAAAAAGAACATGGCTTGTTTTGTCTGGCAAAACGAAGGATGAGAGGGAATATAATTGTTGCCTATAAATAATTCAGTGCTAAACCCAGGGAAGGAAAAAGAGTTATTTAGCCAACAGACAATGTTGGCATGAGAATAGATGAGTATAGAATAGCCATGAGTAATCAATGTAGGCTTGACAGAAAAAGTATGCTAGTGAGCTAAGGAATGAATCTTGGAGAAACTGCTTAACAGGAGTACTAGAGGCAAAAACAAACCAAAAAGAAACACAGGCGCCTTCCATTCCAACCTCAAAAACAAAGAAACAAACAAGAAAAAAAAAAACCCTTACATTTAAACAGAAAAACCTACCTACTTTTCTACTGTTAAGATGGAAATTTGTTAGGCTTATGAAATTCATTATATGAAGCAATTAACTGTGATAAAAGGGAGAAGGGATCCGTGATTCAAAAGGTCCCTTTAAATTTAATGTTCCATTACATCATTTTTATTCGATATGTGAAGACAAAGCTAGACAAGGTAGAAGTGAATGGAGAAATGGCTAGGCAGTACTTAAAATTTTCAAAGAGCATTGAGAAGCACTATCATAAAAGCAGTTAGAGTTTTTTTTTTAAAAATTGTTGAATGACAGAAAACACAGCAGATAAAAAACCGAGCCAGATTTTGATCTGATATTATTCTGGGGTTGTCCACAATGATTAAGAGAGATGGCTTTCTCGAACATGAGGGAGAAGATTAAAACTGATCTATAAATGTTAATAATATTGAGCAAGTAGCTTGATAGCCATGAAAAAGGTGTCAGGAAATTTGGCAATAGGCTACATATAGACCTGAGTTCTTCTGGGTTGCTTTCTGGGGTGGTTAGGTATAAGGCAATTCTAGCCTAGAAATCACATCATCACACCAGTCTGGTGTTATGCTGAAACCTGGATAGCTTTCTGCTTTGCAGCTTATTAGCTCAGACACAGAGTACACTGTTATTTCCATATGGATTCATGCACAGCAAAGAATAAATCACATTTGTCTGCCCTTGCTCAAGTAGATAACCCTAAGAGACTATCCACTACTTAGAAAAAAGGAGAAAAGGAGTATATTCTCATGGGGTTATTTAATACAGCTATATAATATTCTTGTTTTCATTTATTGCCTTGTTGTAAAATTATAAATTATGAATAAATATTATAAGCCGCTACTAATACACAATATGCTGTATACTAAGTCCCACTGGTAATGACTGCACTCATTACTCGCTCTGCGACAAGAAATCTGCAAGTCTGGACAAGGAAGTTTTGTATGATATAGTGTGGCTTTGAGTCCTCTATATAGAAGTGAAATTAAATGTTTATTTGAAGGTGAGACTCATTTTTGTTATTAAAAAGTCATGCTCATGATGATGATGCAAGATTGGACCAGAATCTATTCTGCATCTGAGCCATTAATGGTTGTATCACCTATTAAGGAGAGTTCTCATAATTACATATAGCTTGCTTTTACTTTTCTCTTTCCCTCACTTGGTCTTAGTTCAGTTGGCTGCTAATATTTTTGCACCACATGCCTCTCTGTTGTGCATGCATGGCGCATCAGAGCATTTCAGTTCTAGGTGACTAGTTCAGTTCCAACACGCACTCAAAATGAAAATGTGCTGTAGGTATCAATCCTGTTCCAAGCAGGTGTCTGCACTGCAGCCACGCTAACAAGCAGTGAGTGACACCCCTCCAAAGAGTCTCGCAGGATGGACCCGGGCCGGAATAGAAATAGCTTTGTTCCCTCTGAGCTGATGATGGGCCTCACAGCCAGGATCAAGCCCTGCTGGTCAAACAGCGTGAGACAGATTGCGTTGGCTGTCAGCATCTGTGGGATGGACACCGTCACTATCCTGACGGCTAATCTGACTCCGTTTCTTGTAAGTCTGGGCTTTTATATATTACCTGCTACTGCCTCCTCTCCTGTTCCATAGACTATGCTCATTTCTTTCAGCTGTACTTTTCCTCTGATGGCAAGAATGCGATGTGTTTTAGACACTGATTTCATTGACAGAAAAATGCTCTATTCCTTAAAAAATTCTCATGCAATGGTCTCAAAGGGAAAATGCTATTCCTAGAAGTGTCAGTTACCAAAATTCTGATTGCTGAGTTTTAAAGCTATCACTGGAAAGAAAAGAAAAGGCATTTGGCTGAGAAGAGTTGTTAACAAAATAGTAAAAATGAAGAGTCATGATATTAGTTCCTTTTAAGCTTCTTTTTTAAATTTTATTTTCCTTTAATGGGAGTAGGAGGGCAAAGTAGTTTATTTATTCAGTGGAATAAACTGGAATTTCAGTGGAATTTTTATGCCCATAACAGAATGTATATGTGTTTTTATGTGGTTGCTATACAATACAATATTTTGTTATCACCTGGACATAATCAAAGATGACAGCTTTTTTTAAAAAAAAATCCCCAAAAAGGCAACAAAAAAACTCATTCTTTGTACATTTGAAAGTCTCATCTGCTTAATTTCTGATTTAATAAGAAAATGCTAAATAAAAGTAAAACAGACAATGACAATTTGATACAGACCATTCTACACAGAAGCAGGCAATCTTTCTATTTATTTCCTTTATTTCTTCTTATAACATTTGAGCAACACCTTACTATGTAAGCAATTCTTCAAGTAAGTAAAGTATTACTCTTACAGCTCAGGTAGTTATGGCCCTTTGCAGAGTGATTTAGAGTCTTTCTAGATAAAGAATGCTCTAAGAAGACACCTAATCACTGTTCCAAGTCCGATTTCAACTCTCCTACAATTTTGGTTGCCATGCTATTGCAGTTATATAAAATCTAAGCCCAGCAGAAGTTATTGAATTTCAGCATGCGTCAGTATGGCAGAGAATTGAATAAAGGATTACCAGTAGGGAAAATTCCTTTTGTCCTAAATAACGTACTTATGTCTGTGCAAACAATATTTCAAAACCATGTCCTATGAAACACATTGTTTTATTAGAAGATATTGCATTATAGGAGGCATTTCACCAGGTCAGCAAACACACAGCCAAAAAATTCTACCCAGTCAAATCATAACAGCAGAGGAGCAGGGTTTTCTTTCTGTTGTCAAAAACAATTTGCTGATCACTCATGAAGGATCACTTCACAGGACCAGAAATAGAATTTGTTATTCATTTCTCTCATGTAGACCATCTCTTGTTTGCTAAGAAATATGAAATACATCTAGTAGGAGCTCAATTCTCACAGGTTTGGAAGAATTACAAAATATTAAATTATTACCTTATACTTATTCATCCAAAATCATTTAGTATATGGAATATAAAGTTTTGATTTCTTTCCTTATATGGCTTGAAACAGTTTAGAAATTATGGTTATATGCGTTCTTGTCTGGAGAATTGCCCATTTTGAACAGAAAGAAACCTTTCCTGGTTATGCCATAAATAGCTAGCAGCCACAGCTGATGTCCAGCATGTCAGAACTATAGGTGCAATGTTCCTGAGGCAAACACAGAATGCAGGCCTCACTTCCTGAGTGAATGTCCCATTGATGAACAAATATTTTTTGAACTTTTACAATGTACAGATCCTTAAAAGAGCCTCACGGGAGTGCAGACTCTTACACTATGAATTTTACCACTGACAATAATCTTCCTTTTGTTAATTATCTGCTCTTAGACAATTTAGGAGATATCTATTTCCCTCAACAGTTTCCAGGCCATAAAATATAATCACTGTACTAAGCTATTCTGCATTGCCACTCAAGAGCTTCTTTATGAGAGTGATTTCCCTGTCTTCAGGGAGACATTGCAAATGCTGAATCCAATGAGGATGAGCACACCTCAAATCTAGGAGTTTAAATAAATATTCCCATACTTCAGGCTTCCAGCAGGCAATTACTTTACATTTCTCATTTTAGGAAAGAAAATTATTTACATCCTGAAAACTTTCTGGACTTCTCAGAGGCACGTTGATCTTTCCATTGCCTGAGCAGGAGACCTAAATGCCTGTTCTTGGTACTGCTGTTGAAGATACGGTGCATGATACAGATGCTCTTTCCATGCATGAGACAGTCCCTGCACTATAAGGCTTGCATTTTATATTGTCAGAACAGGCAAACAGGAGAAGTCTGATAGCACCTCTGCCAAATCTGAAAAGATGCAAAACTTGGTAGCTGTTTTCTCTGTTTGTTTTGTTAGTCCCCTCAGATTACTCTTTACCTCTATAAACAGGTGCTCTAGCAAACTCAAACTATTAGTGTGGCCCCAGAGATCGCTTTACAAACTGCCAAAAATACATAGGCTCATTAACTGTTGGAGTTTAATGGAGACTAACTTATGAGAAATCACCTCCAGTTTGTCCTACAGTTATATTTGTAGTGTAGCTCTATGGTGTCAGAGATGTGCCCGCGAGCATGCCCAATGCACTGAAGTCCCCAATTCCCTAGCATGGTTCAGCAATTCCCTACTAGTCTCTGCGTAGAGGAGATGATGGGCTGATATGAAATGTGGTAACTGACTGACATTTGACTAATCCATGCTGGAGCTCAGGTGAGAATTTTGAACTGTCCTCAAGAGTTCCACAAGGTAGTTCTTTCTTCACCTAGGGAAATTTTATGTTAATTAGCCATGGATGGAGAACCTGGTCATTTCATGCAGTCATTCTCCCAGGTCTTTCCTGCTGCAAAGTTGATCAAGTGTTGCATAGATAAGATATTTATAAGTAGTCAGTAGAAAACATTCCTACAGGTGCAAAGATGGTCAAGCAAAACTGCAGATAATTAAAGATACACAAGACGGAGCGGTCACATAGGACCACAAGCAGGTAGATATAAAAAATCAGCAAAACAGTGTTTAAAGAGAGTACCACAATCCAACCAAAGACATCACTGCAAAGATCATTACATTTAGGCTCATTTTGTCATCTGAATGGTGACCGACCACCCACTTCAAGAGATCTTGTTCTTCGCACAAGCATTATCTTATGCCAAGATCCCAATAATAAAGTAGATCATTCTTGTTTCATTTTTTTAAACACACTCTCTCTTTGAATATCTGTGCAGTAGTCCCTTTCATGTGGCAAATAAAAGCTTTTCTGGTTTTATACTTATTTTGCTTCAGGACACAAATGGAACTTATCTTCAAGAGACCCTGTTTTTCTGATGCAAAATGGATTAACTTATAAACTGTTAAGAAGGCATCGTTCATGTAATATATTGCATGTTATATGATATTGCACTTTAGTAACAATTGAACAAATAGAAAAAATATGTTACTCTGCACCACAAAAATGAGTATTTTATTTAATGATAACAGGCTAGGGAAATGTTAAGTGTAGTGGTCTGCAGATTGACATTGCTTAGTGTAAAAGTCGTATGACTGCTTATTTAAAAATGCCAAGGGCTTTAGTATGAGCATGCATGGGAAATCAGGTATTACATGTATATGTCTGGACAGTCAGAAGTAGGATCCAAGAAAAATATAAGATTTTCTCAAAAATTTAATAAAACTCTTCTTACATAATTTATGCTAGATTTACAGTTATAACTGGTAAACAAAAACAAATAAATATTTAGAAAAATCTTTTTGTTTGGGAATTAAAAAAAATACTTTCATCACTCTTTTTTCAGCCTGCTCTTCTGATCGAAATGTTCCTAATAAAGTCACAGGTAGAAAATGGATTTTGATTTAGACTGGCACTAATTCATTAATTGCACCAGGACTACAGGATATTATCCATATCAGTAGTCTTTACTGATTTCAACATCTGAAGTATAACAAATTTCTCCCAGTGGAAGCCAAATTTATATATTTTTTTTCCTAATACGATATCAAATTGATTTGGATAAACTGCAATACTGTCAGAATGTAGTCTATTATTTGTGCATCCTGAGAATTACAGACAGAAGAGTGCATGGTTCTATAAGCTGTTGAACTTGGTTGTTAGTCTCGTAATGCCTGACCTCCATTCTCATAGAAATGTTCTGCGACCTTGATCAAAAGCCCCTTTATGATTAATTCTCTGCATCTGAACCACAGAGACATTCTAACAATTAACTTTGGTAATGTTTGCAAGATATTTAGTGGGAGGTTGTTCATCAAAGCAGAGCTGAATGTGAGTTTTTCTTTTTTAACTTGCAGGCACGTTATTGCAACATTTAATTAACTGGTTAATCAGATTTACTAGTATAATATTCATATTAGTTGAAAGCCTACATAGCACCTTCAGGATATGCATTATTCTGAATGCAAAATGTCTGAATCTATCTAGCTTTGATCATATGTCTGAGAGTTAAAGTGTTTAAGTGATTTAGTGCATCTTTTTGCAGTTTTTACATCTTGATTTGAATGTGAAAAATTTCTGTAGAAGTACAGCAATAATCTGCATTCTTTCCCAGGTGCCAGGGTGTTGTTAAGAATTCTGTACCAGCTCACAAGATTTCATTCACAGCTTCGAAGAAAATATTAAACAGAACCCATATATCTCTGAAATTATATAGAAACACCACTTTGCATTTAATAGCCAAAAAGCTCATGCAGGGCTGGCCAAAGGATAATTAATGGAATGTCTTTCCCTTTCTAATTGTTCTAATGACCCACTTGGTAGTGTGCCCTAAGAGCAATGATTTGCCAACACCCTGGTAGCTAAAGCAGAGTGGAAATCATTGCTACACTTCTAAGGTGACAGCAAAATTGCTCTGCCCCAAATCGAAGTTGTAGAACATAGGATGCAGGGTACTAAATCATCTAGAAACATTGAAAAATTCAGGCACATGATTGATGCCAGATTTCTCTTGGGGGATCACAACCCATCAGCAAGAGTAGTTCTTGCTATTAATCATGTCTCTGAAAAATGTGGTATTTCTGTGGCTTACCAAAATACAGAAGCCCCTCTGGTGGCAGGAAGTAGAAAAAGATCAAGAGTTTTCTTTCTAGGTCCCTAAATGCTAATGGAATAACTACTGACGAAAAAAAAAAAAAAAAAAAGGATCAATAAAAGATACTCATGCTATGACAATCCTACAGGCAAGATTGCTTCTAATCCCACAAACAAGGCTGGGTGCAGCCTTCCCAGGTCTCTATGTTCGTGTAGGGACTACATCCAGCTTCATTCTAGTTACGAGCACGGCATGGAAGTAGTGTGCAAGATAACAAAAAAAGTGAGACACTGCCCTGTCTGCCTGTGGTCAGGAAAAGATTGCAAGCGCCCTTGCCATTTGGCACAGTGCTCACAAAAGCACAAATCTATGACTGCGTTGTAATGACAGCTAACCTCCTTTTTTCTTCTTCTCCTTGTGTTTTTTTTAGGTGATTAAATTGAAATCAATCCAATCCTCATCTTGACATATTCTGGTGTTTCTCAAGGTTAAATTATAGACTGAATGAAATAGGACATAAAATGAATTCCTGAATTTTCTTGGAAAACCTGGAATTTTAGTTTTTTGGGATATTTCTATTCTGTTTTTGAGGAATGATCACTTTTTTGATGTCCTCACATATCAATTTTTTTTTTCTCATGATGAAGTAGTTCATGATAAGTGTACCTCAGTTATAGGGTAACCACCAAGTGACTGCAGCATATTTGGCCCATATATTCATCGTGAGAGACACCGATGATCCTAAATATATATAATATGCTTTTTTTCCCCTCTCTTATTTTTAAAATTTGAAGTGTCTAAATGTGAAACGTGAGATCTGTGCTATAACCCTCTAAAAGGATATTTTATGAGCATAAATACAAGGTATGTCAGGTATATCTTAGGCACATGGATGAACTGGAGGATGCACAATCTGCCGGACTGGTGTTGGAGGTATGTATAAAATGGAGAAAGC
Organism: Tinamus guttatus; assembly: GCF_059628265.1. NCBI lineage: Eukaryota > Metazoa > Chordata > Aves > Tinamiformes > Tinamidae > Tinamus > Tinamus guttatus. Next base: position 26,527 of record NW_028288729.1, read on the forward strand.
AAGGCCTTTTGGCAGCAGTTCCCAGAACTGATCACATACAGACCCATGTTTAAGTTGTGTTTCGAGAAAACTTTTTGGCTCACTTGACTTAGAAGCTCAGGACTAAATAGATATTGATATATCAGCTGACTAAGGCATGAGAGTTTTCTGAAGAGCTAGATTACTTTATAGTACAGATATATCCATAAAATTTGGTACAAGGAAGGAAAGCAGGCAGGCAGCTAACAAATATTATGAATGTATTGGTTGTCATTTTTTTCTGATGATGTCACACATTCAGGTTTGAATTATAGTCAAAAGAAAGAAGTAAGAGTTTTACAACTCAGTTCAGTGATGTTAGGTTTAAAAAAGTCAGTATGCCATAGAGAACATTTAAATCTCCTAACTCAATTCTTCTAAGGTATAAATATGATAATGCATCCTCCAGATGGATAGACTTTAACAGTCTGCCGAGGTTGTGGTGTTGGTTTATAATGTTAGCTTGTGTGGTATTTATTATAGCTTCTGCAGTGCATTTTACCTCTTACCTAACCACACAAGGGTCTGTTTGCATTGAACAGAGAGAAATAGACAGTTCTATGTTGCTATTCTTTTGACAAGAGAAGGCTCTTTAGGATAAGAAACCTGCCTGAAGTGCCTACTTCTTTTTTCCAATGATAAAAAGAGATGGAATTTGGGCTTAGATAAATCCCATCCACTAAGTGCAAAGCAAAACTGAAAATATAAACGTTTACTTTTCTAGGTTTTGACTCTACACATTCCAAATCCAAGAGTAACAGTTGGTCATGTAGATAGACATGCAAAGAAAATCATTGCTGTACTTTGCCCTAATAGCAAGGAATATCTGAATTCCCCTCTTGTCTTTCAGCATTGCCTAGAGTTATAAAGTTGTTTCACCCAGATCATCAAATTATCTGACCCCATTTCTCACTTTTGTGTGTCTGTTCGGAAGAACACCCAAATACAGCAATTTTTATCTTCACAGAAGAACTCCAAAGTTTGCTTTCTATTATGGAAAATAGAGAAGAAATAAATAATTAGCTCCTCTTGCCCGAGGATACCCTGTCATTTAATTTCAAATATTTTGTAACAAGGACAATAGCAACACAGGAAAAAATCCATATAGACATAACACAGTTTTTTCTTTTGGCTGCTGTTTTAAAATCAATTATATGTGAGAAAGGTAGGCCTGAAGGTAGCAAGCCAGTCAATGATGTTTTTTTAGTGCTGGACTGTCTTTATGACTAAAACACATTTTAGCCACATGTCTATCATATTCTAACATCAGTCTTCTATTAGTCTTCCCTAAATTATTACTTTCTTCTCAGTTTAAATGGAATGGAAAATTGAAATACCTTTTTATATTTTTATATTCTCCATGAGAAAATTTTAGAACTAATCTAAAACAAAGCCACCAGCAATCTATCTGCTTTGTCAGTCAGTATTGACATACAGTTCAATTTCATCTGTATGCTAATGTCAAGATTCACTTTGTCAAATGTATTCTTCAAATTAAACACAACCCAGAAATGCAGTTCTGGTGTAATTCCAGTGGATAAATATGTATCATTCACAGTTTCATGAGGAGAGCCGTTATATTTCACTAAGATTTTGAATGAAAAAACAAAAGCCACAAGAAATCTCTGCAGATGCTGAGGGCTGCTTTTATATAGATTTGTATCCTAAGTTCAGATTTAATAGTAAAGACATAGCTGCTGCATTCAATATCTGGCTGAGGTTCAGCAGGATATTGAGGAGCCATATCCTTAATTTTAAAATTAATTTATAATAAATGTCTGTATGCAGAACACAAAGCTCTGGGAATCTCCTTTAAAAAGTAGAATGAAAGAAGAAAGAAAGATCAACTGTGTCAGTAGTTACGATTACTTCTTTTATGTTAACTAGGAAGCAGTATATAAAGGAAAATTACAAAGTCTTTACTTTTCCTGGCATCCTCAGAGGAAGGCAAATCTCATGCAGTGCGCTTAGAAGAGAGAAATGCATTAAGTGAGAACTATCAGGTTGCTTAGATATAGATCTCAGGGTTTTGTACTAGCAAGTATCCAGCCACACTCCACACAAAACAGATTGATCACAGTGAAGTCTTTAATGGACGTCATGGAAAGCCTGGCTCTTCAGCCTTTCCAGATTTATAGAAATCCCTGCTGGAGGTTGACTACATCCTGGGGAAGCCAGGGAGAAACAGCTGATGACATGAATACTGTTCTTGTGAGGATGCTGTCCAGGAGAAACACTCACAAATTTTTCTCTTCTCTGTTTATGGCATCTCTCAGTGCAGTATGACTTTTACTTTCACAGCGAAATTGAGAAAATGCTGCAGTTTTCTTTTTACAACCCATTTGACATTATATTAAATTGTTGTAGAAAAAAAAATGATCAAATTTTCCTAGGTGTTGGGCTTTTGAAGGAAACATTAGTGTTAGCAGGCCTAAAAATCAATCACCACAATGGCTGCTGCCTTTTTATTAGTAGTTTACAATTCATAGAAAAATGAACAGCTGAAGAACATATTCTTCCTATTCCTAAAAACACTGTCTAATGCATCTACTGTGTTAGAAAATATGCAATTTTCCATTGAAAACAGCATTTGAATGAGTTAATTAAAAGGTATGTGGCAATCTTTCTCTGTGTGGGGGTGTTTGTATCTCATTTGAGGTTTTATATTTATTGTTCTTTAACAAAGGTGCTACTCGAAGAGGACAGGAGATGAGTTTATAAGAAAATATAGCTCTGTCAAAGCCATAGTCAGAAACACCAAGTGGCACCTTGAACACCAAAGGGAAGATATTTTACGCCTTGGTGGTTTTGAAAAGGTTTACACAGGCTTGAGGTGATTATAGAAGCATTAAATGAGCAAGGAACTGATGAACATGATCTAGACCATCAATAAGCAACCCAGATGTGCAGCACAAGTGAATACAGAGATTGATGAATCCTTTGAATTGGGTAAGGGAAGCAGTCGGAGTCTGACAGGTTATTTACTGACTGCCATAACCTTTAATGCTGCTCAATGAATCTGCTATCACGAAGCTGCAGCATTGGCAGACTCCATCTTAGGGCAGAGATGCTACCGCTCCTGCAATGCCCTCATCAGCTCACCTCCAGGTCTGCATTCGCTTTCAATTTTAAATGCAACCCTTTGTTGACCTTTCCTGTGTCAGAGCTTCTTGTATAGTAGCTGCGGTAGAAAAGGTTCATTCAAAACATTGAAAAGACCAGGAAAAATAGTTGCTTAACTCTTAGCTTCCTACTTAACAGGGAGACAACACATACAGTCAAAGATCAGATTTTTATTAAATCATTTATTGCGCCGATGCTGAGAAATCTGAGAGTCTTTTGTGCAGGTGTTACAAACTATCATTATCCTTGACACCTTATATAATGTATGTCTATGCTTAGTGATTCTCTGGATATAACTGATGAAGTTTAGATTCAGTTATTCAGTTATTTAAGTCCACCTCTCTGCTGGAGGCTATAACCCTCCCAGGAGAGCAGACTGGGGGAGCACACCTTGTTTGCTTCAATCTGAATTCATCTGGAAGCAACTAGGTGACACATTCTGCCGGCAGTTCTGCAGGTCCAGCAGAGCAGTGGGATGAGCAGGGAGGAAGAGCTTCACAGATTTATGCCTGCAATGAGCAATGGTGAAACTATGAAATTGCTCCTGCTCCAGCAGCTAAGCCTGAATGAGAATAAGAAAGGGGCAAAATTTGAGATGAGGTAGCAAAACGGGCTGAGGGAGTGAGAGGTCCACAAGCAGTGTCATGCAGGAGGAAAGCAGGAGGTTACAGCAGAGTGTAGACACACAGGCGTGCAGGTGACAGAGCTAGCTTTTCCTGAGTTCCATGACTTTATAAGGACTGATGAATCAAAAGGTCCCTGATGCACCAGGGGATGAACCACCTTGATGCAAAGATACACCAACAGCCCCTGAAATGCCAGTCTGAAAGCTAACCTAGAGAAATAGACGTGCTTGCAAGAACATAGTGGATAAAGAGAGATCTGGTTACATACATCTTCTATTTCTACAGATTTTCTGGATTTTCTTATCTATCTACATGACTGATTCTGGACTTCTCTTTCAAAAAAAATGTAATTGCTGGTCATATTATAAGTTCAACATTTGAATTCAATGTTTTAATGTTGCTCTCTGAAAAGGCACAGTATATCTGCCTTAGAATGCTGGCCTATGCAGGGTCTTTTACAAGCTCGTTGCAAATTTTTAGCTTTATTGCCACAGACTATACTATCATGATGCGACAGTGCAAGTGAGCCTGGGGATTCATGTTTCTATCACAGTTTGTCCTAATGTATCAGAGTAGGCAGATGCTAACCAAAGATACAACTGTTTTGAGGTTTTTATGTCATATTGTCTAGAGGTAAACCATAAACCATCTGTCAAACTGAAGTTAAACCAACTTGTGTCTAACCAGTAGTAGCTTCAGTAGTGGTAATTCTGTAATTGTTTGAATGAGTTTTTTCTTTAAATGGGAGAGAAACCATTATATAAAGGACTGTCTTTTTAACTATTAAAAAATCTTAAAGGAAGTGTCCTTGACTTGTGCTATGGAATCCATTCAAAACTTTTCTGAACACCAGATACACAGGAAGCTGAGACTTCTATATTTCTCGAAGCCAGTAAACATAATTATTTGCAATACAGCTGCTTCAGAGTGATTTCTCATATTCCTAATGATGTGTAGATGACAGAAGCACATCAATAATTTGGACTGTTAAAAAGACTGCAAAATCATTTCCAGTGATTTAAAATTAGATATAATTCACTTTTACAAGTTAGAGTTATCAGAAAGAAAACTTTGAGGATAAACAAACTGACATGTTTTGCTCATCTTCTGACTTTCGTAGACAAAATCTTTCTGCAGTTGATAATGCTCAGACTCAGAGAAAGACAGAAAAGTTCAAAGGAAAATGAGCAATAGAAGAAACCTCACATTTTGGAGGGGCATGACAGGAGATTTCAATTCAATTACATTGCAAGTTACCCTGCAGAAATCTGCTTCCAGTGAAAAAAAAGATAAAAAGTTTTTTATAATAGCACTGATACAATATTTGATTAAAATAAACAGGTAAATACGGTAGGCATCTGTAAGAGAAAACGCCTCTTACTTCATCTGCTAACACTGAGCTAAAGAAAATGAAAGAAAGGAAGATCAGCTGATAAGATGCAAGGAAGAGAGTTTTCACAATCGCTGATAAAAATGATTAAGTCAAGTAAAGTACAAAATAAACTGAGTGCCAGAAGAAAGTGCAGTTGAAAAAAATCATATTAGATATGAAAAAAAGAGAACACTTAAATCATGGCATTTTTTTCTGTTTAAAAAGATAGCTATCTTTATGCTTATTTATAAATTTATCTTGTAAAGTACTGACTGTCTGTAAGACTCCAATGGGAGTTCAGACTGTTTCACACTTTACATGACATAACTCTTGAGGAGGGCCAGAAATAAGGAAGGAAACCTAAGAGATTTTTCTTCTCTTTATATAAAGCAAGATGCAGAATAATTGTAAATAGAAACAAATAAATAAAAAAGATCAAAGCTGTGAAGGAAGCTGAAGGGCTTTAAAAATTGGTTCTCTTCCTTGATCCATATAAACATGAGCTGAAACTCCAGACAAAACAAAGCACTTGCTTGCAACTTATTAAGTTATTCTGTGAAGTGCAGAAGTAACTTCAAGAGAAAATAGGCCTCATCGTTGACAAAAACAGATACTTTTTTGTTATTTTTTTTTGGTGGGAGATGTTGGAAGAGAGGGAAGAAAGATTCTCAAATATATACACTTATGGCTCTTACCAAAGTTTTAGTCAAACACATTTTACATAATCCTACAAGCCCCTTCAAGCACCCCTTAGTAAGATTGTGCTTTTCCATGAGACCCATGATACTCCTGCCCCTCTACTCAGCCCTGGTGAGGCCACATCTGGAGTACTGTGTCCAGTTCTGGGCCCCACAGTACAAGAGGGATGTGGAGCTGCTGGAGAGAGTCCAGCACAGGGCCACAAGGATGTTCAGGGGCCTGGAACATCTGCCCTGTGAAGAGAGGCTGAGGGAGCTGGGCCTATTCAGCCTGGAGAAGAGAATACCTTACCAAGTATTCTTACAGTATTTCCTGTGATCTCTAGCCATTCAAGGAACTGAGTTTAACCTGTTTAGGAACTGAGTAGATCGGATACTGACTTAGAGTACATATAACTGAGTGCAGAGATTCATTTTCACCTTAAAATGTTTTATAAAATACTGCCAGTGCTAAAAATTGGCTGTGAGATTAGAGTTAATTTCACATTTGGACATCAGTACACCTCTTTTAGGAGTAATGTAATTCCAAATCCTTCATGTAATTTTCTTTTTCAAGGCAGAGAATTCATAGACCATGATAGCGTAAGTCAGAAAGCAGAAGACTTGAAAGACTTCATACTTGAAAGATTATTAATAATTATTAGATTACAAATTAGTTATTCACCCCTGCAATTGATTAGGAAACCATATGCATGTTTTTACATGCACAAATGAATCACTGCTATTTATGGATTCAGTGAAGAACATCTGAAATATTATCTTTGCTTTAGAAACTGGAGGATGTAGAAGCATTATTATGATAAATTTTACCGGTGAAGTCCTGTTGCATGCAGACCTTCATGTTCTTTCTTATCAGTAGGGTGAAAATGAATGATCTCAGGAAGTGCAGTTGTACTGCTTTGTTTTGTTTTGCTTTTTATATGAAGTTTTATAAACACCAGGTAAAGCCTAGAGAAAAGGAAAGCAAGAAATTCAGGAGAGTTTTACTAGCTGTCTAGGTAGCTCATTAAAAATATTTCTTGTGTTCAGAAAATAGACAAAGAAGACAGGCTGAAAACCTTGAAAGAAAGGATTGATTGTATGCTGTCAGCCTGCATCACCTGCGTGATTGCTGTGCATGTACAAATGAAATTATACTTATCCTTTGATTCCTTGTCACAAATTAACATAATTACAGCACATTTAGCCAAGATGCTGAAGTTAGCTTCAGTAGTTCCTACTACTGGGATTAGACTCCAGAAGATGGAAGCTCAAGTCTAAAGCAGACTGTAGAGATGACTGTGTCATTAAGGATGGCAAATTCAGCAATAAAAATACAACTTCAGAATATAAATTAATTATGAAAGCTAGATGGAATTGGAAATTGGAAAAAAAAGTATTAGTGTAAAAATGTTATTTCAAAAGCACTATTCAAACCTAAAAGGAGAACCAAATTGATGTTCACTGTGAAACCTTTAGCAAGTGACATGAATAAATCAAATAAAATTGCGAAGTCACTATGAGTTCATTGTTGAAATATTTAATAACATCTAACAGTTCAAAGAAACTGAAATATATTCCAAGCTCCTTTTTTATATAAATGCCATCATGTGACAGAGAATAAGAAATGAACTGTTTTAAAAATGCTGTTACATATATTTTAATACTGTCATTTTCTGTACCTTACCCCTTATTCTTTATTCCCAAAATATGTCAAGAAATAAAATTAAAACTAGAGAAAATGCAGATAAGAAAGGGCCAATGACAGGAGCCAGGGCATGTTATGAAACTTCTCTGACTCAAAACTCAAATCCTCAATCAGAAACATTTTATTTATTTATTTATTTTAAGCTACACCTTTACAGTGTCTCTTAGACTGGGCTGCTACTGCCATAGCTGCTACTCCTTCTCTGTAACTATATAATGGTGGAGCAGAAGAATTACTGCTGCACTCTGGTTAATTAGTCCAGAAATGAATCCACAGACATTCTCATCTTGCAAACAGAATCTGACCATTTGCTTTATTGTAAGTCCTGCCCAGTTGTTTTATTTAAGCTCTCCCAAAGCAGAAACAAACAGCACTGTATCAAAAATGCTCAGGACTGACAAATCATGCCCAAAAAAAGGACATGTACTGTTCAGTACCTGAGTTATAAAAGCACTGGTCAGAAACTAGACTACAAAAGGGTCCGTATAAAAGCAGGGACAATGCTGTTCATCTAAAGGTTATATAAAATATATGGCAGCATATTTAATGCTTATTTAATGTGCTTATTTAATGCATAGGACAAAACACCCTACACAGTTTTACAGATTTCAGTGGGGCACTCCCTGAGGAGATTAAAAAGCAAAATTGTGCTCTGAGTTACACATAGTTTTGAATGAAGCACAGAATAATTTTCTGAATTTAGTTATGTCTAGCATTTAGTTATGCCTTGCACTTAACCACAACACCGTAACCTTAACTTTACTGTAGTTATTTGAAGATGGAGGCTATTCTTGGAGCAATACATTCACTGTTGTGTTTGACCAGAACCCTTTAACCAGAGCTGTCAAAACAGATGCACCAGGTCATGCAGTGTGTGATTTATCTCAGTGAAAAACATTAAAATAAAGAAGACAGACTGTGATCTTGGAGATAGACTAGTAATTAAGTATTGATTGCTTTTGCTAACACATTGTGTACAATTCCAAACAAATGCAAGATCATTTTTTGACTCCTTTCCTTTAAACCCAGACATTTATCGGTGAATTCCATCGAAAGACTACAAAATATGAAACAGTTTCTACAGCTGACTCACTGATCTCACTTGGGCTTCAAATGATTTGGCTTCTATAAAATAAAATAAACAAACAAATAAATAAACAAACAAACCACTCCATGTGAAGTGAATGTCAAAAGAATCAGCAGTATCACATCTCTTGCCCACAGCTAAGACTCCTACTTTGTATTGCAGAAAAGCAGAACAACTGGCCTTCAGAGGAGGAGGGAACCTGTTATCTCCTTAAATCAGTAGCAAAGGCTGGAAGCCAAGAGGGTCATCTCTGTGCTTTGGCTTCTTGCGCTGCATAAATCAGTCCTTACCTCTCTGTCCCTCTTTCTCACATTTGCAGATACAGTCGATGCAGATAGATAGTCAAAGGTGGTGTTGTGATGTTAATGCCTGTTGTATGCTCTAAATATATAAACACCCATGTAAATGTGACCTGTTAGAATGACTGCTCCCTTTATTGTGAAAAGATGAGATTCTGCACCTGATGAAGTGAATCAAGTACCCAATGTATTGAATATTTCAGAGGGAAGATGATGATACTCTTGAACTTGGGTTTGAGCTGAGTAAAGAAATACTAAGACTCCAGCCTCAGTAGCCTCCCATAATACATACACAGGATGACTCAAAAAGGGGACCCTTAGAGACAAAATTTCACCTTTGATTTTTTCCCTTTTACAGAAAGAAATATATGGAATTTTGTGTTATAACGGTGTGCCACAGTGGAGAAGTCCTTTGAAACTCCCAAGCCATCAGCTTTCTTAACAGATTGTCCATCTCTTGAGAATCAGGATACACTTATCATTTCAGAGTTGAAGTACAAGACTGTAAAGAGTGACAGAAATTGCACTATTTGCAATTCTCCTCCATCTTACCTACTTCCACATGGCAGCAATATCAAGAGTGCCACAGCTAATGGAGCTGCTAGAACATATGATAACATATACCCCCTCCAAGCAAAAAGATTTAATCAAGCTAAATGTTATATGAGCTTGAGGAAAGCAAAACTGCAGAAAAGGAGCTAGACAGTACATATATTTTATTTTTATTTTCATCTTCTCATTCATTCTGTGTCCTGTGCCTATGACAAAAAGCTGTAAATTTATTTTCAACATGTGGTTGTGTATGATACTTCGAAATACAAAGGTTTAGTTCTGTTTCCAATTAAGTCAATAGCAAATCTCTCACTGACCTAATGGTCAGCAAGAACAGGCCCTAATTTACCAAAACTTGTAATTCCCCAATGAAGTTTTAAAAAGTAAGATGCTAAACTGCAAGTCTTTGAAATCCTGTCATAGACAGGGGCAGTCATTTGGATTGGCAACCCATTTCTTTGGCACTTCACTGGGATCGTGAAAATTCCTTGCAGCTACCATATTAGTCTTTGTATTATCATGCAAAGCAGAGCTTCCTAGTCAATGAATCTAAGATGGTCATATAGTGCTTTTCCCTTCTCACTTCCATCTCTTTTCCCTGTGGTTAAAAGTAATCTCTGAACATCAAAAAGTTCTAGTCAAAGAATAGCACTTCAAATATATAATCCTAGGTGTAAGAGAGTTGAATCACCATGCATGAATAAAGAAAATTAAATGTGTGAAGCAGCCATTAAAAAACAAACTCAAAGCTCTGATCTTCTTGGTGGTCTATAATAACAATTGTTACTGTACAGTATGAGAAAACTCAGACAAAATAAAACTTATAGCTGCTGAGTGGTCCTCTGTGGTCACTCCAGAATACTCAAGCTCCATCACTACCGAGTATATTCAATTGTAACATAGCACCTCCTAACTTCATATGTACAAAACACCATTCTGCATGACCATTTCCGCATCTCTAGAAGCATCCTATATTGGCTGCTCAATTCCATTTCAGGCAGAAAAGGGAGTGTCCAGATTCTCCACTCAGGATGTTAACCAGCTCATACAACATACAGACGGTTCCCAGAACAGATCAGTGCCTGGAGATGCCTGGGCATACGTCGGGATCTCCAGGATGGTCTAAAATCCCCACCTGTAGAGCTTCTGCAGCTATTAGTCAAATGCTTTGTTGTGAGGGAGGCTACAAATTCAGTCTCCAACTAGTCAGTCACGCAGAGACTTGCAGGGAGCTCCTGAACACCCTGGGGAATTAATGGCTAAGCACACTCGTTTTCACTGCGTGTCCTTGAGACCTCTATGTTGTTATAGTAACTGTCATTGTGGTTGACTAGCAAGTGCCTAGACAGTAGAAAGAAATCTGCTTCAGTGTAAGTAAGGTTTTAATTAATTTGTAATCCTGTATTTAAAACAAATAATCTGTACTTGGGCCATTTCTGACCTAAAGGTAGAGAAATCCATCTCTAATGTCTAAATGAGATATGCTCAAGGGGTAAATTTAGAAGACTATTAGTTCTTCCCAATTTCTCCAAAGTCTTTTTTCAGTATCTTCTACTAAACTGTATAGTTTCTCAAACTCAGAAAGAAATCAGAGAATAATTGTGTCTTTTCTAAGTGCTAGAAGGCCTTTCTGAGTTTGCTGTGTTGTTCTTTTGCTCTGAGGTGTGGTATACATCCAATTCATCAGAACTCCTGTACATGCACCTATAGTTCTGCTCTGACAGAGCTATTGCATTTTGTCTGCTTTGGGAAGAGAGCTGTAATCAATGTTCTTGAAGCCATCTGGAAATTGTCTCTGTATAAGCTCCCTGTAAAGTACAATGGAAGTGAAGTTTGAGGTAAACAGCTAGCAACACAGCCCAAAGTGATACAAAATCAGGTGTAAGAGTAATCTCTTTTTGAATTTAGAAGCTAGAATACCTGCAAAATTTCTCCTTGCCCTATTCTTCTCCCTTTGGTACAATGTATAAAAAGACACGAATTTTGCTGTATATGCGTAATAACTGGAGACTGTAAAATAAATAGGAGTATCTTCGGGGTGATAACAAGAAATAATAGATAATATTTCACATCATTCTAATTAACCAGTTTTCTGTCTGAAAATGCTGATTCCATTAAATTGAAACATTTTGCAGCAACATATCAATTTTATCATAAGTGACAACAGGATATTATCAAAGTTTCATTTCAACTTGATTGTTTCATTGTGTATCTAATATAACTGATGAGTGATGAAGGCAACCTAAAATTTTAGGATTTCACTGAAACATCTGGAATTCCTCAATAAAGTTTTTACATCTTGAAAAGGCAAACAAGTCAAATTGAGATAATAAATGGCAGTATTTCTTTTATCTCCTTGTAAGCTACAAGTGGTAACTTTTATTCTCATTTGCAGACAGAACAGCTGGAATAATCTAGCTTCAGTTTTGGGTCTCACGAGTATATGCATTGTGAATAGCTCTCTTTCAGTGACTTTTCCAAAAGTTAAAGGTAATCTAACAGACTAAGAGCTGTATAATGATAGATTCACTAAAGGTTACTTAAATTTACCAAATTAGGTCCTCAAAATCTGTGGCAGTTGGATCAGGTCCTAAAGCATATTAAAAACTTTCAAATGCTTCCAAAGATGTTGCAATCTGACATTTTGTCAAAGATGTAGAAGCTGTAATTTCAAGTCTGTAAGTTGGGAGTTGAAAGTGGGAGTTCACCAACCTGAAACAGGAGAATTTTCAGCTATGGGAGCGCAGAGTTTTAGTAGGGTGTTTCAGCAATTAACATGACTGTTTAAGAGCTTTATGGAACACTTTGGACTTTGCTATATCCTTTTATGTGACAAAAAGGGAGTCTTTAATTTGTGGCATCTCAGGAGTGCTGTGTTTACCTTTTTAAGGTCGGATAGATAACTCTGTGTGTGAGTCAGGGTGGAAAGGAGGAGATTTGTGATTTTTTCTCTCTCTCACTTTTCTTTAATCTTCCTACTGCGGGAGCTCTTTTTGATTCAATAATGACATTTGGTGGTAATCCCAGAAGAGTAATAATTTTGCCTGAAGTCTAAACTGACTGAGTGGTGATCTTCCTTGCTGTCAATGACCTATAGATGACATTTTGTACCTAATTAATTAGATGTCTTTCTTTTGAAAGAAATGGCGCATCATGCATAATTAGAAGAGGCATCAAAGTTGGAGTCATTGGCTCATTAATCTAATGAAGCTAGCCTATGGCACTTAAAGAACATTTGTATTGCTCATGTTGTTTGTGCTATTTTATGAGCAATCAGCACTCTCTGTAACACTAAGGCTCTTGATGGTTTTCACTTTTCTTACACCTAAAGAAAATATTTAGATTAGTTTAGAATACAGTGAAAGCTATAACCTGTAATATTTGTAATCAGGTAGATATTAAGGGTTTACATCATGGTCAAATAGGTAGCTAGAATCAAACACTGATTTTCCTTTTGTTTATAAGAATGGGAGAAAATTCCCAAAGATGAGTTTTCTCCATCTTTGGGGAGAAACCACATATAACTATAAAATTGATAGTGAATAAAATTAAACAGTTAATACACTGCAGGAAATAATGCATTTTATTGATGACTTTTTAAGAACCCAAGAAGGATGAACTCAGTGTGGGGCACGTAACACATGCATACAAGAGTAAAAAGGGTATTTCGTTTATTTATCTTTCTTTCAAGCTGCTTACCATTATTTTGTTGGGTTTTTTTTAAATAATATTTTTGAAATATATATAAAGATATAAAACACAAGATTTTTATAAACCAGATTAATTAGCAGATTTTCTGGATTCATTCCATTCTTAGAATGGGAGTTCCAATAGTTTAAATTTCACTGCCAGCCCATAGCTTGCCAGACTGGTCCATAATCCCTGATAATTACTCCTCTGGAGAGTCTGACTGCTTCAGCTTTGCTAGGATTTGTTCCTGTGGAATGCCTGTTTGTCTCTTTCTGTCTCAGAGAAAATAGTTCAAGTAAAGCAAATTGTACATTATCATGCTATGTAACATGCTTAAAAATACATCCAGCAACAACATTGGAAAATTAGGCATCACTGATAGTTTCATATTTTAATTTATAGAAAACCATTAATCACATGCTTTAGCTATTCAACATAAGAATATAGATGTGGCTGTGAATATTCTTTCATATGAAGATTTTATATATGCTGGTATTGAACAAGAAGACATATATTTTCCTCAAAAATTGGGCCAAATCTAAATTTCAGTAAAAATGTAAAACAGTCTCATTTGTCTTTACATTTGTGTTTTCTTACAATTCTACTTTTTTACAAATGTGGAGCCTGCTAAAAGCCTTATTTATGCAGTTTTCCTAAATTGATGAATATTTCTTCTACTGCATGATTATGATTTTATGATTTATGAATTTTATGTTTAAATCTTTATGACAGCACCTCAAACTCCCCTGGAAACTACTTTACAGTTACAGACCAGTACACTTCTCACCATACTTTTTGAGCCCATACTTATTGTATATGTCTGCACTTGTAAAGTGGAACCCAGTTGTCATTTCTCCCTATCCAAGTTTTGGTCTAGGATCACTATCAATCTCCCAGACAATTTTTAGCCCAATTTTTCCCAAATAGTTCTCACACACAATTTCAAAAACTATTCCCAAAAGACAGTTTGCACAAAAGTCCAGTGCTTTTGAGGCTAAAAGAATTCTGTGAATATGGCCAAGCCATCTCAACCTCGCACACAGGGAATAGATCCCTGACACTGCTGGTATAGCTGTTGCCCTTCTATAAAAACCTTTATGTGAAACTTTGTGTGAACATATGTCATGCTGTATTAGTCAGAATAATCCTAAAAATAAGAAATGTAGATGTTAGTCTTTGCTCCTGAGAAGACAGGAGAAGACTTTGTGGATTGCTAATATGTTGGTTAAGCTTCCAAATTTAAGGCATTTAGGGATTCTGTGAGCAGCCTTTGTCCTCTGCAAGTCTAGATCTACATATTCTGCTTTTCTTTTATTAAATATCTCAAGTTATAATGAAAATATTCAATTTTTTTACGAATATTCTTTGAATTAGTCAGTAATTCTCACAGCTCCACCTGATACATTTTCATCTTTTACATGAGCTCAAAACCATAGCACATGAAAACAAGATCTCAAGAAAAGCATACTGTTGGTATTGATTTTTGGAGAAGAGCCATCTTCTGTGTTGAATTATCTACAGGTCCTGTGAAAAAAGAACATGCAATTGTATAGTTCAGAACTGTTTCCTCTTCCACATCTATAAGGTCAGCAAATCTAAGGTTTTAATTCTGGCATCTGTTATTTTTTGATTTCTTGACTTTGCAAATTTTAAACATGTTCTTTTAACTTACATAGTGCATAGTGCTATGTGCGAACTTAAAGAACAGAGCAAGGCAACATGTCAATGCATTTGTAGTTCAGCACCAAGACTGAAACTTTCAGATCAATGCCAAGATTTGGACAACTTGAGCTAGGAGATAGTCATTCCTCTGAGTGATCTCAGCTCTCCCATGATGTCTCATTTATGCTCATTTACTGGCTCTCCATTCATCTCCTTTTCCCTTCTTAGAATCCCAGCCCTCTCTCTCTATTTTTTTTTCCATCTTGGTCTCCAAGTTCCTGTCTGTCCTCAAAGCTCTTAAATCCAGGGCCAGGCAAAAAATCTCCACTACACTCCAAATCTTTGGCCATTTCCTTATTCCCTCAGAATGTCCACAGAAAATATTAGTTCTGGTATTTCCTCTCCTCTATTTTTCCCATTCCCTATTTGCTGTCTCTGTTTACCTCCCATTAACACTCTACCTTTGTCCTTTCATCAGTTAAGTAAGTCATACAATTTCTTCCTTTATGTTACTTGTTCAAAGTAAGTGTTTCCTTAGAGCAATGGGGAAGCCACAAGGGAAGAAAAAAAAATCACAATCATCTTTATCTTCTTGCAAATCCCTGTTTCATTCCTCCCCTTCTTTCTTCATCCCCCCATCCTCCTCCTCACTTCCCTTTCCTTCCACCAGAAGCAAACAGATGTTCTCTGTCCAAAAATGGTTGTCCATTCTAATCTGACTCTCTGGTACCTAAGCCCCCAGGAGATATCTCTAAACTTCTAATGCAAAAGTAGCATAAATCAGTGTATATAAACTACATATGTAGTAAACTGCCAGCAGTATCTGTTTCCTTCAGGCTGCAATAACTTATGTATGAATTGTCTTTTCGCAAAATCTATCTCTTCAGCTGACTTTGGCCTCCTTTAGAGCATCACTCACTTGTGGATGTAAATAAATGATGACTCATTA
This sequence comes from Tinamus guttatus, assembly GCF_059628265.1. Lineage (NCBI taxonomy): Eukaryota > Metazoa > Chordata > Aves > Tinamiformes > Tinamidae > Tinamus > Tinamus guttatus. The sequence continues at coordinate 42,290 of NW_028288729.1, forward strand.
ATGGACTGGTGCAAACAAGTGTACTTTGCAGAGGAAAAGAACTGAAAACTGCACTCCTCACTCCTGACATGTTAATTTGGCAGAAGCGTTATTGAAATAGGCCAAGGTATTTTTGGAGCAAACAGAGCTTTCTGTCATATTTCATTCTGACTGTGTTCTTGCTGCAAACTTCTGAAATGCACATTTACCAATGTCTTGAGTGACATCTCCTGGAGAAAGTAAACATGGTCACCCACAGCAATCTGCCAGGGAAATGTGACAAGGAGATGTTTGGAGATTGTGTTTCTGAAATTTTGTGTTTGGCAATGGAGATTTATGCAGCAATTTTATTTCCTTTTCAAGTCCAACTTCATCAAGATACTTCTTTTTTCTCCCCTTCTCACAACTGCGCTAGCTGAGTTGACTCAAAGCCCTTGCCTGGTGACATAGTAACAGCCATAAAACAATGCATCCATTTGTCTTTATTACTGCAGCTTATGACTGGGTGTCTCAGGAGAACTATGTAGGTTATCCTTATTCTATTGACATTGAGGTAAATCAAAAGAGACTCTACAGAAAGCTGTGTACAGAAGCCTGATAAAATTTGCTTAAAGAAAATTCACATCAATACACAGTGAATCAGATGATGAAACTAATGTAACTCCAGTGGAAAGGATAACTTTTCCTTCTGCAGTGGTCCCCTGCCCTCTTCGGGGATGCCTTTTCTGCACAATGCAGTGCACAGCAAAGCCATCCCAAAGAAGTTGGATTAAATAGGAATAGTCTGTTTCTAGGAACCAGATTAGCTTATTTAGAACTAATTTTGGTATTTCTCTACTGTGTACCAGAGACATACACTTAAGGTCAGAAGCAATAACAGAGAGGACAGTTCATATGTCCTTCCATAGGTTCCTAGAAGGTAAATATAGGTTGGAAAAGCAATGGATCAGTCATCCTCAGCTCATCCTTTACTTATATTTTAATTCTGTTTTCCTGATTGTTTTACTCATGTTTTACTGATGACAAAAGTGAGGGTAAATGCTTTCCACAAGAATATGGCTTATTGCTTTATAGCTACCTAGTCACCTCAAGCATGCTTCTATTACTTTCATAGCATGGCTGCATTCTGTTGCAGGAGAAAAAAAAAGTGGCAAACCTGAGATGTTAAAAAGGTAGATAAAACAATAAAAGCATTTAGATGATAATGAAGGAGGAACACACAATACACACAATAATCCTTAACACACAATAATCCCTGATTTAACAAGAGCAAGACTAAGATCTCGTATTTGCTTCAAATTCCTCCTTGGCCTAATTCACAAGAAGATCTCTCACACAGTATACTGACTCAAGAAGATTTGGAAACTGATATTTTGATCATTACTAGATTCCAGAAAATAAAATGCATATCTAAAAAAATTGGAGGAATCACATATCTTTATGTTATTTTGTATAATTGAAACTGCTCCTAACAGCTGTAATAATTTTGTTGAAAAAGTTCTAAGCCATATAATTGTTCCTTCTGCAATTATCCAGACACCATTACATACTAAGTTAAATTAATTACGTACATTGAGATACACAGACATTACACAGCCTTACATGTGGTGGAAAAATGGCTACTTTGTCTCAAATGATGCAAATCAAACAGAGAAACGTCTTTTCATTTTGTCAGCTCCATCTGTGCTATTTTACAACAACAGCTTCAAGTCTGGACAGTGTTTGCAAACAGAAATGGACTCTCTTTCACTTAAATATTGACCTTGAAGAAGAAAAATGGTAGACTATGTGAGTATATAAATTCCTTCTCTGCCTCCCAATGTTTCCCACCATCCTCAATCAGCTATTTTTTTTTTAAACTTTGAAAAAGTAATTTGAAAGTTCTTTAAGTTATTTCAACATTTTAGTTAAATACTAATGTGTTTAAGCCATAGTGGAGTTGACTGAAAATTGTTAAAAAGACTAAGGAAGTCAGGCACACAGATTTAAATAGAAAGCAAGAAGACCAGTCTAACTCCTGTGACTGACAGAATTCTCAATCAGAGTACAGTCAGACTCAGCTTGTAAAAAAACACGAGGAAATATACCAGCAAGCTTGAAGAATTTCATTGGCTCAAAACTCATAGTTTTATTCAAAAATAATAATTTTGTATACATTTTTTTCTGATTCCAGAACTAATAGAGTTGGATATTTTTGTTGATCTTTGTTTGTTTGTTTGTTTTCCCTAAGACTTTAAAAGCTAGAATCAGAGTCATACCAAAAGCAATAGTAGCTTTTCAATTCATGAAAACAAAGGGCATCAGATATGCCTGTGAATCTCTATAAAATATACCATATATCAAGAGATACAGAACAAGACTGTGAAATCTGATAATGCTGCAGCCCCTAGCTCTGTCAGAATGATTAATGAGAATACAAATTCTCTTTTTATCTGAACAAAGAGCTGGCAGGTGTTTGAGGAAGAATGGTGTTTTGGGCCTTCTAAATCTTTCTGCCAAAACCTCCCTCCTTTAAGGTATCACAGGATACCTTTGAAAATCTTGTACCACAGCCCTGGCAAATGAGGCATAGTAGGTCAGGTAATTCTCAGGGCTAAGTCTAAACCCCTGTGAAGTTTTCAAGACATTTGCTATCTTCAAAGGGCGTTGCAGCCACTCAGCAAATCATCACTCCTCCCTTGTTGAATTTGTTCTTCTTTACTAGCACCCAGCACAGTACAAGTTGATACGTGCAAGATAAGGAGGTGAGCAACAGGACAGAAAAGGAGGTGACTCCACACCTCTTCTCTCAGCCTTTTATCCTCCTTGCCTTTCAGCACAGGAATTCCCTAAAGAGAGGTGTAAAATCTGACCAGATACCCTGGGCTTTTCAGCTCTGTTTACCCAAAATACCAGCATCATTACAAGAATTAAAGTGAAGTTCCTGGCTAATAGACAGGGAAACTTCTCTTTGCATTTCTTCCTCCTTGAGTAACTAATGTCAAGATTTATGTTTATGCTTTATTTTCATTTTAAAATATGCAAAATCTATTATACCCTCAGACCTTCTCTTGGAACAGTTTTGATCCCCTACCTGTTATGGCTGAGGTTGCTTTGATGTACAAATTTTGTTTGGCGACTCAGGCTTCTGATATCAGAAAAAGAAAGTAGCATTCTAGGTTGACAATGTCCCTCACCTGCATCCTTCACTTTTCACATGGAGTACTCAAAATAAGTCACCTTGCTCAAAATGCCTCACCTTGTGCGCTGCACTTCTTTGCAGCCAATAGATGCTCATTGTATCCAAAGGTTGGTTCAGGAGACATACATGAAAATTTCTTCAGGGTAGCAAAGTTCCTAATTGGGAAATCTGGTTTGATGAAGCCTCAGCTGTAATCTATTATAGGAGTTGGGTAAGAAATACGGCCTGATACAAAACTTCCTGTTGTGCGGCTTGTTCTAAAGGAATGTTTCCCTGCTGTGACAGCAGTTGTACCTTGCATGCACGAATGAACTTCCAAAATGACCATGTTATTATATGTGCCTTGAGAGAAGCCAAAGAGATAAAGGCTACATACATACACTATGTGTTTAAATCTAAAAATGCTCCAAAGCCTGTAAATAGAGCTAGAGGAAATTAAGATCATAATTGTCTGTCACATCCTAGCTGACTGGCAAGCCTGTAGCTAAAAAAGGTATTTGGCTGAATATGGTGTGAAAACATAGTTAATAATAATAGCCAGTGGATTTGATGAGAAAATACTAGTTGAAGATCAATCTATGCGAAAATACTAGCTGAAACTCAGCCTGTTTCTCTAGACAGCTACCTGCCATGCACCTTTCCTGCTCTGGCATTGCCTGCCTGTTCTCATTACCACCTTTGCCATGTGCAGAAGTCTCTGTGGCCTGGCTGTGGATAGGGATAATTCCCATCAGCTACAATTCGTGCATATCTCAGTTTTCTAGGGAAAGAGTCATGTTTCCCACTGCCTATAGAATTATTTAAAAATTCCCTTATTATCTGAAACAATTAATTATCCAAACCCGGACAGGGCTCCACACAGGATTGAGGGATAAAATTAATAGTGCATGCACTAATAATGATATCCTTTGGGCCACACACAGATTCAGGCTATGATCCCACAAGTTCTTAGAGGTAGCCAAAGGGTGAAGGAAATATGTCCCCACAAAGGATTTTGAGATATTTTGATACAAACAAAGAAGTTGAACATCATTATCTGTTTTCTTCTTTTTATCATCTCAATTCAGGATTCTTTCAACATTTTGGAAACTGTAGCCACTTTGGAATGTAACAGTAGCAGAATCCTGTGCAGTATGATTCAACATTTCTACAAACTTTGTAAAAGAAAGGAGGAGCTCAATTCAGTTACCTAAATCACACCTGTGAGGTAATTTTCCCATCCTTAAAGTTCCAGTCTAGGAAAGTGTGAGTCTCTCATAGGTTTCATAGGTCTTTCATAGGTACAGCACCTAGTTCTTTTTGGTGAAGGTCTTAGATATGAGATGTCTCAAAGAACCTAAAATATCACTAGGTGATAAACAGGTATGTTTAGTAACTGAACTGATTTCTGAACAAATTCAATTTAGTATTTTTAAACTACAGATTTATTATCTTTAATTATTATCTAATGATCATGAAAACTTTCAAAAATGAACCAAAAAAAAAGGTATCTGTGAGTAAAGCTAGTGATCCATATCTAAAGTCTGCGGTTTATGATTTGGTAGTTCTAAGAACTTTTTTGCCTTTTTTACTACTTTTTGTTCCTGCATTCTTTTCAGCAGCTCCTATTAGTATTAAACATGAGAGCATTGTCAATTGCTAGCTCTCAGGAACCTATGTTGCAAAATCTGCTTTCAGCAAAGTCATATTCTACTTTGTCTTCAGATTTACCAAGGAAGAAGGAAATCTTTTAAAATCTAATCAAAGAATCTCAGGATTTTCCTAAAAGCAAAATGTATCACTTATAAGACAACAGTCTCTTTGAAGCATACATTTAAATTTGTGGATTAAATCACAGCCAGCAGATAAAAACACTAGCATTTTTTTTTACTGAATTTACCCAAAACATTATGATCTGTATAATGGTATTTTTTCACATACTCTGGACAATATTTAACTGGGTAAATTTTGGGGATATTATGTGAGGATTTGGTTATATGTTTCCAAGTAACTGGAAGCTTATACCTGATACTGAAAGTAAAAGTCTAAAAGAAAAAAAAAAGGAAAAAAAAGTAAGTTTATACATGATATTGTTTAACACATTTTCATTTGTGTATACATCAAAGATTGTTTTGAATTGTTTGATCCACTGATAAGACTAGAGGAAATGGCCGGAAACTGAAGCACCAAAAATTCCATAGGAACTTAAGGAAAAATTTCTTAACAGTGAGGGTGACAGAGCACTGGAACAGGCTGCCCAGAGAGGTTGTGGAGTCTCCTTCTCTGGAGATCTTCAAAACCCGCTTGGATGCAGTCCTGTGCCACGTGCTTTAGGTGACCCTGCGTATGCAGGGGGGTTGGACTAGATGACCTCTAGAGATCCCTTCCAACCTTAAGCATTCTTTGATTCTATGATTCTATGATTCTATGAAAGAAATATTTGCATTGAATGATGCGTTCTTGAGAATAATTTTTTGACAAAGAAATATCTATTGATTTAGGGGATTCTGGAAGATTGTACTTTATTCCTAGATAATATTTTATATGAAAATACTGCAGTTTGGCCAGTGAGTCATCAATTTATCTCTATCTTTGTTGAAATTAAATTATTTTTGTTTTCTTTATTGCATAATTAAAAGCTGTTTGATCTTAAGCTTTGTGGATACAGAGTGGGTTTTTTTAATATGTGCTATAATAACAGGGATATAAACAACTCTTCAATAGCATCTCTACATTTGGCTATTGAGACAAAGATATGAACATAAAAGAGTGTCTCGTGTCTATCAATCAGGCTTTGCTGAATGTAAATGGAAAAACAACCAATTTGCACAGGAAACTAGACCTCTAAAAAGAAAGCTGTTACAAAAAAAGCAGCAGCTAGCTAACAACTGACAAGCATAACCGAGAAGCACGCTCTCTTGCAGTCAAATGTAAAAGAATTATCTGTATAAAGCATGGAAGCTCTGTTTTACTTTGCATAGAGCATAAAAGAAAATAAAAAGAGAAGAAACCATACTTCAGTTTGAATCAATTTGCACATTTAGCACTCTAGTTCCACAGACATTCACAAAAAAAGGCTTTGGAATCCTGTATGTCCAAACATTTACATCACTAGTGATGTACTTGCACCTTCGGTGAGAAACTTAGCATACAGGAAATAGGTAAATTTGTTGAAATACACTTCATTTGTAAACAACTGCAGTTAAATGGTTTTAATATTAGTGGCAAAAAAAGAAAACCAGATATCAGTACCTTCTGTAGCACGTAACAGAAAAACAGTTTCACCAGGGGAGGTTCAGATTAGATATTAGGATTCAGACTAGATATTAGGAAGATTTTCTACATGGAAGGAATGGTGAAGCATTGCAACAGGCTTCCCTAGGAAGTGATGGAGTCACCTTCCTTGGTAGTGTTCAAGAAACTTAGGGACATGATTTAGTAGGCATGGTGTTGAAGGGTTTACCTTCCACTTGATGATCTTGAGTTCTAACTCTCCTAAATTTCCATAAAACTCAATCTTTCTTCAGGAGATCTCCTTGGAGGTTTAACTATTTTGGAGTAGCACCTAGCAGTCAGGGAAGATATCCCAAAATACATATACTAGTAGTGTAAGTGTTCTGCCTACCCAAAGATGTCTACTGCCAACTAAGGCGGCTTTGGTTCTCTCTCTTGGCTTCCAGCTGCAGCTCTGAAAGATCACAGCATCCCATAGGTTCTAGATCACATCTGCGAGGCATGTGTATATGCCTCATTTACTGGTATCTCACATGACACTGCTCAGGTATGTCTAGGTAAATTATTCCTGTTTCTAGTTACAAATATTTGGTGTCAAATTTTGGTCAATATTTGGTGTCAAAATTTAAGTTTTCTTAAACGTTTTAAGTTTTCTTAGATGTCTTAAATTGGAGTTGAATTCTGTGTTCAAGGATGAGCAAGGTGAATCCCATCTATAAACCATGTGTCTTTTGTTCATCCTCTCCAAAAATTCTTGTCTGAACTATAAACACAGTCCTAGTTGGATTCCTAAATATTTTGACAGCCCCAAACTCCATTTTCTGGAGTTACTACATAATAATACTTATCATATAATTTATAATTATTTGATTGATTTCTTTCAACTCTTCTGTTGAACATGCCTTACAAAGGATGGAAAGTTTGAGGTTTCCAAGCCCTGATTCCTGTTACTTATGGAAAGTAGAACACTCAGTTTTGTTCAAAAAAATATATCCATCGAAGAGCTGGGTGGGATTTTATCCTTACTTCACCCAGAAGAAAGATGTTCCCTAACACTGTTTTTTGGGGTAGTTTTTGTTTGTTTGTTTCTTTTTCTTAACTTTTTGAATATGACAACAGCTTTAACAGTTGGAAAAGAAGGGGATGAGGAGTCAGGAGCTCAGGGTCACCCCAACATAGCATTGCTCCACTGATGGGTGCAGTCCTGCAGTTTTTAAGCATGACAGACTGAGCTGAGTGATGATGACAGGGTCCATTATTGACAGCCCTGAACATGGCAAGCTCAGGTGTCCCAGTTCCATGCCAGGATAAAGAGGAGAGCCCTGCAAAGGCAGGGCTGAAGACAAGTGATGACATGGACTGGTGCCTGAACTTGAGCTCAGGGTCCATGAGCAGAGGGCGTGAGTGGAGGTTCCAGGTGAAGTTGATCAGCACCATTGGAGGCCTCCTGATGTTCTCAGGACCCTGATATCTGTACTGAAGCATAAGATGCATTTCCTTGATGCAGACAGTGATTAGCTTGTTACTGGGTCCATAAAGAAGGGGAGAAGGGTATTTTATCCTTCCCTAGTACTTACTGGAGATTAATGTATCATTTTTTTAACGGCAATAGCTGCTTAGACCTAAGCTTGTTGGAGCAATTCCTGGGTGATTGAAAAGGAAGGATTGTAAGTCATGATTTTATTTATGGCATTTTGTAAAGATTTGTCTCATATCTACCTGACATAGGTTCTCTGCTTAGCTTGCAGGTTTCTGGAAATGCCTTAGGCATTTGGCTTTTCTTATATTGTCTTCAGATAGATGAGATGTTGTTCCTCTATGGTTTAGTGGAACTATGCTAGGTACCTTTAAAATATCTTGTTTTCTATGTGCTTCCCCCCAAAAAAAATGGAGAAAAAAAAAAGCCTTATTCAATTCATAAACTATAAGAGCTACATGTAAGGCCCTTAGATATTGTGGCAATAAAGGTAACAAAAGTATGTTTTATAAGAACTGTAAAGCTGTAGATCAGAAGCAACATTAAATATCCAGCTAAGCTGCATAGTGAAAAACACAGGTCCCCAAACTATTCCCAGTTACTCATTCAATCAAGTTAAAAGTTGGCGAGCAAACCTGAATGCTTAAATAATGTGCGAAAATAATGATTTACCTATAGACATTTTGCAAAAGAAAAGCTTAATTGATTAAGATGGTCATTTCAAATTATTCGCTCAGCCCAGCAGCAGGACACTAAGGCAGCTACTGTCTGGAGCACGCGATATATAAGAAGCTGAGGGCAGTGAGTTCGAATAGCTCAGAAAAGATAAGGCAAGGCTGGAATCTAGCAGGAGCCCTACAACAGCCTAAAAGAGGAGCTATAGATTAAACAACATGAGACCCTCTTGAGGCTTAGACACAAGAGACAACAAACACAAGTTGCAATACTGCAAACCTGCAACTGGACTATGGAAATATTATATGGGAATAATATGGAAAGGAGGAATACCCACCTTGACAGTGGAAGCTGTGTAGCATGCAAGCAGGTTTACCATAGGCTGTGGAATCTCCACCTGGAAGGACTCACTTTACAAGGCCCTGGGCAACCTGATCTAACCTCTGCTTTGAGAAGGTGTTGACTAACGGGCATCCAGCAGTCCTTCCAATCCAAAATCTTTCAATGATTCTACTAATATTTTGAATTGAGCTTTTACTGACAGATGATATTTTTTCCCAGTTCACAGAGGAAAATTCTTTTAGCACTGAATGAATTAGTGTGTTTCCTACAAACAGTTGCTAGTCCTGGGGCCCTGCTGTTCTCTGCTATGCATAAAGTCATTCTTAAAATAAAGACTGTTTATTTTAGGTCTTTGAAGGCAGAACATGGATGCGACACAATATTCGTTACTTCCAGTCTGAAAGAAGAACAAAGACTCTTCTCCACAGATACATCCTTTTACTCATATTCCAGCATTTATGAAGAGACTATGCCACCCAGGTCTTGTATCTCTGAAACCAGGATGCAGATACTAGATGTTCTGAAGAGCTTAGTACTGCAGTATTAGTACCTAGTACTTAGTATTTTGCACAAAATTGTATTTAATTTTTAGAGTAAACTATCAATGAGAGCTGTAAAGTAATGCTGACTTTATTCTCTGTTTAGAGAGGCACTGGTCAGAAAAGCAGTATTTGTTAATGGTGTATAATAATGCAAAATAAACTAGTTCTTTTTCCTGTGATATTTTACAAAGCATGAAAATGTTGGAGTTGCAAGTCAGATAGAAATTTATCAGAAAAATTATATATTATCTGGATATCAAATTTACATACATTTGATTTGCACAGGTAATCAATCCTACTTTATTGTAAGATGTTGTACACATGTTTTATAGCATTCAAAGGCAACTAACATGATCAGAGATGGTCAGAACTGGTTATATTGAAAGAGAAATCCACCAGTCCTTCAATCTTCTGAACTAGTAGATAAGAGCATAAAAATACACTCTATATTTCCCTGCTTCATTGCTTCTATTCTGTGCATCTACAAAAGTTGAGAGAGCAAAGGAGAGAGGCTGGAGGAAAAGGGGAAAAGTTTTAAAAGAAGATCAGGGTGAAATTCTTATGGAAAAGAGTAAGTGCTGTCCAGCACATCTGGTTTTAAGGATCATTAGTTTAGGGGAAGTTTGATTTTTTTTTTTTTTTTTAACAAGAGGTTTTGTTTTGTTTCGGTTGCACTGCCACTAAGGCATCTGTAATCATGCACTGAAACAATGTGGGGAGCTGAATGGATGGATGAAAGTTAATCTGTGAAAAGAAAAAGGAATAGGAAAAAGTTAGAGCCCATCTGGTTCAGCTTCCCCTGTCATTTTATGCCATGGCTATTCATGCCCTAGGATAATACAGGGAAGATCTCTTCCCTGTAGAAGCAGAGAATAATTTGTGGAGAAAAATCAGAACCATGTCAACCTGCATTTACAGAGGGCTATGCTGCTGAAAGAAGCAGTCTAAGATACTATTTTTAGTTATATGAGAAAAAGTGGATCTTAGCCAACAACAATGGACTACAAAGACGCAGGGATATTTCTGTATTCTGTACCTTCTCATCTCTGCCTAAAACAGAAAACCTGGGTGAGCTCCTGGGCAACAGCTGATATGCAGATACACCCATCCATGCAGGCAGCATCAGGCTCTGTTGTTGGAAAGCACCATGATGTCCCCTTGGCTTGCACCTTGGCTAGCAAAATTCCCCACTGCCAGAGAGTGGGATTATCAATTTTGACTGTGCTAATTTTTAACTGAGACTTGTTACAAATAGAAACGCCATAAGTCTTAGTGTCCAATGGAAGAGCATCTGGATGCTCTTCCTCTTTCCTTGCAAGTATGAAAACGCCTAGGGGGAAAAAAAAAAAAAAACACAGCATGGTGGACATTTATATTTTCCTAGTATAATGACAGTTTTCCCCAGCTTGAGGTAATGAGGAGTGATAAAAAAAAAATTCCACTCACTTTTAGTTTTGGATCACTTCTGCACAATAACAAACTTGCCAGCCTGCTTACAGCAGCTCTGGGGCTAGTTTGCATTGGCTGTGGGAACAGCACTGCTAAAACCTGGCCCTCCATCTTCCAATAAAAGTAAAGCACCACAATAATTTTTCTGTCACTGTGGCTGCAGCAAGTCACAGAGCAAAAAGAAAATATGTTATAGAAAAAAAGAACAGGCCTGGAAATATTGCTTCTGCTCTCCAGTGCACTTCTACTCCCTGTTATCTGCTTAATTATCAATTGCTTTCTGCGCACTCCGGTGACTATCCAAGCCAACTCCAGCGACAGGAAAAGGAAGCATCCCAAAATGATGTTAAATGGACAAGCTAAACTGTAATACTGTATTAAATATTTTCTATTTAGAAGAGAATAGGGCTGTATTTGATCTTGAAGTCCCTAAACTCTCCCTTTGTGGCAGCTTACTCGGACTCTAAATCAGGGAAGCTGAGGACATGCTCTTCCTAGCAATCTGCTCTTTCAAGTTAAAATCAGCAGAACATGACCTTGCTGGCTCCCAGCATGGTGCTGTAGCTGAAAGGGCTAATGTGAGTCTTGGCTGCATAAGCAAGGGAATACTCAGTTGGAGCAGGGAGGTTATATTACCAACACAACAGCATAAATGTTTATGTTTACTCTGGGACTTGAAGTAAAAACTGTAGTATACACAAACCCCTAGAGATGTAGCGGTTCTCCATGACTGCGATGTTTAAAGAAAAAAGAAATGATAAGAGAAGGAGTCTGTTTACCACAGCAGGAAGAAAACAGTTTGCATGGATTTGGGTGCCAGACAATAGATGATAGAATCTAAAAGTACTGACTTCTGCAATATTTTTGTTAGTCTCATGTCACACATACAAGCTTTTTCTACATCAGTTTGAGCAGTGAATGAGGAACAAAGGACTTGTATATACTAAGAAATGTACTGTACTGTATCTATGCTTGACGCTTTCTTCAGTTATCCTAAAAAAAGGTTTTACATACAACAGTTAGCTTTGAAATGCTTAGTGAATATCTAAATTCCCCAGAAAGAAAGAAAAAAAAAAGAAAAAAGACCTATATATTAAAAGTAAATGTGCATCCCTTTTTTGTTCTTGTTTGTTTGTTTCAATGTGTAAAAGCACAGAATTTACATGTCCATTTAAAGTTTCACTTCATGTCCAATTTCCTTCATGCTCTTTTGAAGAAATATTATATTCTTCTAATACTGGTTTATGGTACAATGCCAGCCAAGCTTTTACATTTATTTTTCGTCATTAGAGCATGTTTGCAGAGGAGAACTGAGCCAGCACAAGGTAACATCTTGCTCCAGGCTGTTCAATGGGGCAATGAATGATGGTGGAAACCCAGTCTTTTTTTCCCAGGCTATTACTTACTTATCCACTCGGCCATACTGTTTGCTTAAGATCACAAGCACATTTTGTCTTTGAAGTATGTTATGCCTTACTTTAGAAAAAGGCTTTTATTAATCAAATACATCTAAAATAAATTAAATATAGCAAGGCTTTAAGCCAGTAACCAAGAGGTTTGGACTGTATATTCTGCATTTACAAATGCTGCTGATCTCAATGGGAATTGGGATGCTCAAGATCTCTCTTAGGTTTTGAGCCCAAAGAGCAAAACTCAAATAAGAATGAAATAAAACTGCACATAGGGCATCAGGGTGAAAGGTGGAAATGTGCTGTGAGCTTTTTCTACCCCTTGTATTGAAAACAGCAGTTGTCCATGGGTACAGTCGGAGTGCCTTACCTTTAACTACAGAGAGTCAAAATTTGGGCCCTCAGGCTTCCTGTTCTTATAAGTCAAAGATGCTAATGATGTGTCTGCCTACCAATGTGACAAAGAGTGCCACTGCTGAGACAATTTCTTTGAAGAAAAGTACAATTCTAAAACTTTCATAAGCTTGGACATCTTTTCTGACCTCATATAAAGTGTTATAATGTAATCTTAGTGGGAGCACCAGAAGTTCAAAATTCACTAAACCTGATGAAAGAGTTAACACAATGATAACTTTTATAATTAAAAAGAACTTCAGCACAGTAGCTCAAAATCCAAATATATATATATTTCCCCCTTATAAACGAGTCACTGCATAATTAGCGTACTCTGTATTTTTTTAAGTGGACACTTGAACCTGTTTCAGTAGATACAGAATGATCCCAAGGAGGTTTCCTGAAATCTTAAATGCCTTTAGCTTGAACTACAATAAGCAGAGATGACTGCCAAGTTGGAGGCTTTATTTACAGCTACAGAGCAGAACACCATTTAGAAAAAGCACATTTCTGAAGAAGAACTGTAAATTAGGTGATAGCAGGGTTCTGAATGAGAGGTTCAATGTCAAGTTGTTACATCAGCAAAAAGCAATTTTGAAAACAGGTTTTCATTTTTTTTTTCAAGCTTGTACCATTTACATCTAGGAAAGAAGGTTATTAGCTTAATGAAATACTCATTACAATAGAAAATATGGTATTGAATCATCCAATGATTTCAGTGCTCACCTTATATTATAAAAGATTTTTAACAATGAAGAATAAAATTTGTACTGAAAAATGACAGTAAGGGATGCGAAACCAGCAATTTTCTACCCAGAATTTAGGCATCTTTAAAAAAGAAAATAATAGCCTCGTTAACTCTCAGTCTTCAGAGGCATGAAATTTGTGTTAAAGATCTGTAGCCTCTGCTATCAAGAATTCAAGCCACCAGGAATAACCATTGTTTCCAAAGAAGAAATGAAAGATTGGATATGACAGAGGTGAATGAAGCTGTCCTTCTTTTAATTTTATTTAACTCACCATAACAATCTTTCTTACTCTGGGTTGCTATCCCTCTACTTTTTCCTTATCCAACAGCACCATCAAGTGTCACTAAGGGTTTCATTGTTTTTGTTTACTTGGCTGAGACTTTTATTTTCAAAGATATGATAGAATTCTGAAAATGTAAAATCTTATTAAGGGATTCAAAGATTTCTAATAACAGTAGATTTTGTTTCCTAAAGCTTCAGTCAACTGTCTTCAAAAGAGTTTTTCATCATTTTCCAGCCATCATTTTCTGTGATTAAGATACAGAAATATATTTTATATATATTCTTATATATTAATTTATGTATATTCTTGCAATATTAATTTATGTATATCCTTGACTATTTATTTCTTGCCTATAAGTATACAAGAAATATCTACCTATTTATCATTACTAAAAATCAAGACATTTCTATGTGTATATTTATATAATTGTACTTATATGAGGTTGAAGGACTCATCTGCAGTGCGACAGCAATGGGGGCATGCTTGACCTCCCTTTGGAGGCCTCCCCTTTGGTTATGGACAACAAACCGGTACTGCAGGCAGATTTTGCAAGCATGGCTGAAGGCAAACTGAAAAATTCAGCATATTTGAGATGCTGAATCTCAAGAATATTCCAGAGGACTTCCTCCCATTTCCTTAGTCCTCATAATTACAAGCTCATTGAGATAACTCACAGCCTTAGGGTCAACCGCAATGGACACTGCAGGCACAGCTGAGAAAGGCATTGGGTCTCCTGAGATGCTACATGGGGTGCTGTCCAAGCTTCTACCAGTGCCAAAACACAGTCTTGGACTGCTATTACCTGCAGAAGGTCTGCTTTAAAGGAAATGTTTAAACTCGCATTCACATTTGAAAGAGTGCTGCTTTAAGAATGTATTCTAGGCTACGGATGAGTCCCCAGGAAAGTGAACCCCTCTCCACAACATTTCTTATTGACAGGCAACTAGCAGCATCCCATTCTGAATATGGATTTTGGGATCACCTTTCTGAGTTGCCTTATGCTGTCCATCCCCTGTGCTGGGGGGATTTCAGTCTATTAGGCAGGAGCCCAAGTCGTTCACAGGCTTTTACATGCTATTCCTCCAGCTTAATGATCATTTAGCTACAATATGCACAGTGGAACAGACTGAGCAATTGTCCCATCACAGAACATGCCCTAATTTAGTGTATTCACATGGGCAGTACAGATCAGAAACAGCACAGGCGAAGAAAGGAATTTTCATATCCTGAGTGGATCACATAACTATGAAGCAATCAAACAAGAGCAGGGACCAGGACTGTGCTAGCTTAAATTCAAGAGAAGTTTTTATAGGCTTCACAAGATAATTCTTGGAAACTGGTGCTTTGTGGATAAGACAAGTGCAAAAACAAGACCAAAGAAATTCTGAGTGCTTCCAAGGCAGAGGCCTCCCTGTGCATACCACACACAGTTCTTCATGAGAAGAACTTCAGATAATTTTGTAAGAAAATACATGAAGAAAAAGAGTGCTGGCAGAAAAATGGCAGTTTGGACTGAATTTTGGGCATCTAAGCATCAGCTCAGGAATAATCAGGAAACTGAGTCTTTTTATCACTCTTGACTTAAGTGGATCAGAAGATTCAGTAGATTAGAGTTACTACTTGTGGAAGCTTTCCATTCTGAAATAGTGAATTGAGTTTCCTATACATCCTGGTGGTTCTGCAATCTCTCCTTTTCCTATTCTTCATCCATTCAAAAGATATGACTACAATACACAGCTGAATAACTAGAATGAGTGGGACCAATTTTTGGTGAAACTCCATGGTGGTGCATCATGGATCTGCATCATACGAACTCCATCATCTTCATAAGTGTTCTTAGGTGCAGTTGTACCAACTACCTATAATTTCTATTTTCAAAAAACATTGAAAGCCCCTTGTCTGGAATTTTTAAAAGAGTGAATTGGATAAGAAACTGGAAATGAACATTGAAGTAGTATTTTAAATTAAAAAAAAAAGTTTTTTGAGACCTTCTGTACAACAATTTACGTTTGGTTTAAAGCTGCTTCATTTTTTTTCCATTAAAAGTGAATAGTTTGTTTAGGAATACTTTTTCCTTTTAGTAAAAAACAGTTGTCAGTAAAAATGACTTATTCGTTATATATATTACCATTGTATATATTTTTAATGAAAATTTGATTTAAAAACCTATTTCAGATCTACTCTCTACATAACAATGGTCCTTTCACAATATATTCACAGAATCACACACACACATATACAAATACTAATTCAGAAACAGATAGCAATTAGACTATTAATCTTAAAAGATATTACTAAAAAAAGGTTTCTGCGCTACAAATCTGAAAACCACCTTTCAAAACTATTTCTAGACAGATCAGTGATTTTTCTTTTTCTGTTCTATAACTTAATGCAATTAAAATGATTTTCAGTATGATGTTAATTCACTTGTCTTATATTGTTTTTTAACAGGAAGTTCTGCTTCTGAATGTCACAGCCTATTCTTTCTGAATGTATAGACAGTATACATTCACTAACATATACAGAACGTACAGAATACAGAATGTATATGTTAGTGAAATATTTTTTTCCAGCTTTATATTGATTAAAAATACTGTAATTATACATGACACACAAAAAAAAAATAACTACACATTTTATCTAGAAAAGCCAATAAGAAGTAATTTGTTTTGAAAGGTGCTCAGAAGAATCATAAATATAGTGCAAATAGATAAAAAGGGCCTGATGCATTCCTTTGGCAAAACAGCCTTTAAATTACTTTTCATTATTTGTAACAGCTGGAAAACATTTCCTGTACTGGTTTTCTTCTTTATTTGTCTTTTTTTTTTTTCTTTTCTTTCAATTCCCCTTTTTTCTCCCATTGTTTCTCTAAGAAGAACTGAAAATGAAAAGGCATATTTTATTTCTCAGTAAAAATTCCATGTAAACAGTACCTTGTCCTTCCAAAACGCAGTGAAACCTGTCATGAGAGCCATTTTAAGGGTTGTTTCATACCTAAAGCCATACTCTTGCTCCTAGTAGAGCTGTTAAGTGTTAAAAAGGCAGATTTTCTTATGAGAACAGATGTCACTTAGAGAAGTTTACAAACTGTAACTGTTCCATGGTACTCCACTCCAGCCTAAAAACCTACATGTTTTCTAATCAAATTCAATCAAAAATGAGCTTACTCATGCATTCAAAACAGAGTAAGTAAGTAAAACACAATAATGGAATCAGAACAGAAAACAAGATAATCCATCATCCCAAATTCAAATTACAGAATTCAGGACAAGAATACTTGTCCATCAATTAGCTAATCCATACAATAGGATATCTATCTGATTATAGTTTATTCATATATGGTGTATTCAGTATTTATAGTACAACCTGGGTTTTGATATCTAAGAATTAGGTATCTGAATTGGAACTCCTTCCTTTTGCAGTCAGAGAAATATCATTCCTATTTGAAAATCCAGCTAAGGATGAGATGAATCATGTTCTGGAGACATTGTTAACTGGGGTCATCCAATATTCTGACATTTTCGCAGACATTTTTCTCTTGAGCATACGCTTTATGACCCTTTACTTTCCACACTCAGTCTTTAGGTTCCCAGGATCTTCAGTGTGTGGCCTACTAGACTCCAGAAATGAACTAGTGTGGCCTATTTATTTTTTAATACAATCATCCAAACTGAGGCTGCCTATTTTAAATGTTAAAAGGCATTCAACCTTTTTCTGAGCTCTTATGTCCCAGGATGTTCTCCATGGTAACAAGAAATTGTAGTCCAATTAAAGGGGGCCTTATTACTACGTAGTATGTTGAGAGTTATCAGTACAAAACTGAATAAAGTGCTTTTTGTCTCAGTCTGAGCCATCTCTGAACAACCCCTGAATTTTAAGTGGTTTGAATCCACAGAAGTGAAGCAGCCTACTTTTACTTAAAAATGAGTCATCCAGATTTTCTCGCATCTTCAGTCAGGTTTCACAAATTTCTCTGTGATTTTCGTACTGAGTTTATCATTAAACACAAAACATGATGCATGCTAAGCAACTGAAAGACAGGTTAGCTGCCAGGAATGCACAGGACTGATGAACTGCGTGAAGCAGTTCAGTGTGAAAATGTCCCCATTACAGAAAACACTGACTTCATACGGGATGTATTTAGGGGTTTAACACATTTATTAACAAAATTGCTTTTCAAATACCATTGTCTCCATTAATTAACAGAAGCACTGACACACTAGTAGTGTGACACCCATCCTTGCAACAGGCAGGCGAGATTTGTTAGGAGTAAAAAAGGGGGAAAAAAGTGTGTATTGGTGCCAGAATTAAAAGGCATGGGAATGCAGCTGCAAATCCTCACAGAGCAGCAAAGAAGCCCATGAAAAATCACTGATGAAACAAGGGATAAAAAATAGAGAGGTTTGTAATCCTGACATAAAAAAGAAGAAGAGAGAAAGAGAGAAAGAAAGGAAGAGAGAAAGAGAGAAAGAGAGAAAGAGAGAGAGAAAGAGAGAGAAAGGAAGGAAGGAAGGAAGGAAGGAAGGAAGGAAGGAAGGAAGGAAGGAAGGAAGGAAGGAAGGAAGGAAGGAAGGAAGGAAGGAAGGAAGGAAGGAAGGAAGGAAGGAAGGAAGGAAGGAAGGAAGGAAGGAAGGAAGGAAGGAAGGAAGGAAGGAAGGAAGGAAGGAAGGAAGGAAGGAAGGAAGGAAGGAAGGAAGGAAGGAAGGAAGGAAGGAAGGAAGGAAGGAAGGAAGGAAGGAAGAGAAAGAAGGAAAGAAAGGAAAGAAAGAAAATTAATATGGAGATTACTGACAAGGGAAATGGAGGAAGGGCATTAGTTGAGCATACTCTTAAGACAGCTATATTACATATAATTTAAATGATGTAATTCATTTTTTGTCTACTAGAAGGGTAGAGATGAAAAGCTGATGGCGGGGTAGATGACAGTTAAGCACTGTCCTAGTAAGAACAAAACAAACAAACAAACAAAATCTTCTTGAGGATTTTAACTGCTAGAATTTATAGGGAGGGGAGGAGGAGAGAATAGTCACAGTTTCACACTGTGACACCAGCATTGCTCATTGCCAGGGTGAGACATCATCATTTTGAAATAGCCACTTGGCTGCAGAAGCAAAATCAAGAAAGCATATTGATTGTGAACGGAAAAGCTTCTTTTTCAAATACCAATAAACTTGCCTGTATTTTTACTCTAAAAATAAATAACCTGAAAGATTCTATAAAAGCATGCATTTAATGAATGACTGAAAGTCAGGCAAAGATATGAATAGTCAGCAAAGATACAAATTTGTCATCAACTAAAATTGAGGGGAAAAAATCTCCTTCCGATTTTATTTTAGTAAAACTTACTGAAATTTATGGAGTCTAAAAATTCTAACAAGCTAATATGGAATGCAACTCTAAGGACACATCCAAGTTTTTGCAACTTCTTTGCTTTTGCTGAAGGACTGAAAAGGTAGTTTTTCATCCAAGAGCAGAAAATCACTGGAGAAGTAAGAAACAGGAATATATCCAAAATGAGATGCAGGAACCTGACTTCTTCATCTCAAATCAAGCTCTGAATTACACATCCAGGACCATGTAAAACACAGAGAGATTTACATGTCTCAGAAAGGGATCTTAAAAATCAGCATGCTGAGTGGTGCCGAGGCTGTCCATTAAGAAAAAATGAGTATAGGCTATATTCTAAACTTCTCCCTCCTTCAGTCCTCAGAGGTCTTCTCCATCATGCAATTTATGCTTTCAGAAAATTATATATATGTATATATTTTCTGCCTTTCAGAGAAGTAATCAATTTGTTCCAAAATCAGGAGAGACTATGGCACGTTTCTTTTCAGATTCAGTTACAGTAGTAATAACAGCTGGTTCCTTTTCTTACTACTCCTGCCATTTTAGGATAATCTATTTTGTCATTACAGCATCTGCACAGAGAAAAAGAGATGCGGCTGCAATTCCTTTTTCCCATCAAGAGATTCAAATCTACATATAAGAACTCTCAGAAAATTGTTCTGACATGCAGAGGGGAGAAAAACTTTTTCATTCCTTTCGGTAAAAGGCCTTTGCATCAGTAATTAAGATGAATTAGGCCAGAGAGGGAACAAGAATCGAATTCATTTCTAGCTAATTTTAAATGCTTACATGTAAGTTAGGAGATGCTCAAGTTAATGCACCTAACACAAGTGCCATTTGAGATACATCAGGACTCCTGCTGCCACTTCAAAAGAAGTTTCTCATAGGTCCTGTGTCATATCTTTCAGTTGCGTATGGATGACTCAAATAAGCATTTCAAATGACATCTGCCAACACTGTGCTCTACAGGGAGTCATTTCAAGCTGCAGCTAAGCCATCGCACTAAGAGCAAGCATATCTCAAAAATCCTTTTCACTTATGTAAAATCTATGACCTATAATCCTCTCCTGAGTGCAAGGGTGGGATTGATCTCACCTGAATATAGCTCTCTCAAAGTTTCACCTAGTCTAGGATAGCCCTCTGGGTTCCCTCTATCGTCAGTAGTGTTGGGCTCCTCCAAAGAACAGATCCAAAGATTATTCTCTATGATAGGTAGGAATAACCATCTTCTAGAGCTGCCTCTGTGAACTGCACAGGAGTAGAGACAGCTATGAGAGTGAGCCAAGGCAGCTGAAACTAAGAGAAGTCAGTCTCACCCTCTACGTCAAACAGTGCTTTAAAGAGCTGGAAATAGATTTGCTCTTTGCCTTTAAAATAGAACAGAAATTTGCAAAATTGCATCCTAAAACAAGAAAACTTAGTTCTCATTTCTAATATCCATAATAAAATATGGAGTATAGGGAAGAAAGAATTTGAAGGTCCTGCAGTGGAGCCTCTGACAAGTAATGCAAAAATTCAGAAGACTTTAAAAAAAATAGCTGTAAGAACTGTATACAAGAACTGTAACTGTAAAGAACTGTATACAGAATAGTTCTACAAGGAAGATGAGTTTTCTAAAAACCAGCAAGCTCTCAAAAACTCTTGAATTTATTAAATAACATTTCTTTGCCCCTATTAATGCCTGATATCAATGTGACTCTGAATAGTATTGCAAAGTGAATCTTTTTTTACGTAAAGAGCACTCTAAAAGAGATGTTTGTTGAAAATTATTCCTTTCCAGAGTCATATTCTGTCTGGTTGCTTACAGCACATGGATATCAGCCTGGAGGAAAAAAAAAAAGAAAGGAGAGAGAAAAAAAAAAAGCTCTTTTATATATTTCTGTGTTTTGGGGTTTATAAACTTCCCCTAAAGTTAAATGATATTCTCTAGTTATAACAAAAAGAATATGACATGAACATCCGGAAAATTCATTTTGGGAATATCAGTGTAAAGTTTTGATATATATATCTGCCACTGTAACCTTTCACAAAACATGTTTGCATTTTCAGCGCACATCAAGGCTGTCCTTGGAGTACACAGATGGCTCTGTAAACCACATGGCACCTAAACCACTGTACATAGTTGACATGGAAACTGCTAGTCATCGCTGAAAAATGAGAAGTATTGTGGGTAAACTGCTTGTTCCTAATGTTCCACTGAGAACTCTTTTATTTACATCTGAGGGGCATGTTGAACAAAAATTAGATAACAATTTACAGTATCTCATTAGACCACTTTGTCCAAAGGGTTAAAAACAAATTAAGTATTTCAGCTGATTTTGCATTGCACTCAGTAGAAGACACTTACATGGCTTTCACAACTGAATAAGCAATGTTCAGCATTGAAAGTCAATGCTTTTTCTCATGTGTTCAGCTTGTTTTTTTCATCATATATCATCTTTAAGATATTCCATGGATCTTAGGTCGAACTCACAAATTCAAAATTAAACACTTTAACGAGATATCGAAATCCATTTTGGTTTACTTAAAGAACAACCTGTGTATATCCATGTCAAAAATTTGCAACAAAAGGGACATATATCAGGATCCTAAATTCACCAGATTATAAACCTCATGGCAAATGATGGATCCAATAGCTTACTTTTAAATATAACTATGGAAAATGTTGCTTGTACATTTTGATTTTAGGTCACGAAAAATTAATTTCAATATACATCTGAAAGAGTCCATCAATTTGGATTTGAGTCAGCATTTGGATTGGACTTCAGGTCTTAGATTTACAGTTTTTTAACTATTAGCCTTATTAGCCTAAATCAAAATTATTCAAGAGTGTAATCATCTTTTTTTTTTCTATTCTATAGAATATAATATAAAATATATAGAATAGATTCTATATATCTTTTTGGAGTTAACTTTTAAAGCGGGGAAATGTTGTTCCTTAGTGCATGTCAAGATCAGTAGAAGTGGATATATTTGCTCATGAAAAAATATAAATTATCACAACTTTCACTGGAAAATTCTATTTTCCCTGAGCTGTTGGAAAATAGGTTTGAAATATGGTGTAGTCCTTTAAAGGTCCTACATAAATACTGGGATAGTCATCTATCTATCGGTAGTCTATAAACAGATTAATCTTTAAGAGACACAAATTCTACACATAATTACTATAATCTTGTTAGAGTTATCACCTAAAATTCTTACCAGCTTTACTCACACTGCAGCTGCCGTTATCATGTGCCCTTTGCAGTTGAGGCCATTAACAAGGAGTCAATGTCTCTGCAATTATTTCTCGTCTACAGTAATGCCTAGAATCATTAAATAAATAAATAAATAATGGTGGGCATGTAAATCTTCTTATCTAGCAACTTTTCTTCTTTTCTTCTTTGCTTTCTCATTTCCTCTGGTTACTGCTTACTTCTGCTCTCCGCTAGTCTTCCTCTTACAAGCCTTCTATAGCCCTTTTACTGGATGCATGGTCTCATCCATATTCACTCTCAGATAGCGTCCCTTTCATGTTTTTGGTATTCCCTCAGTAGCATTCCCACAAAATCCTCTAAACAAATTAGAGAAAGAGTCAAAAGGAGAGCAAACCTACTTAAAGTAAGGTGAATGTCCAATGCTTTGCTGGATCAGGTTATAGTGGTCAACAGTTTACACAATGAGTCTCAGAAGGGGAAGACTTTACCTACTTTTTATCAATGACCTTAAGGATTCTCTTTATTACTATGGTATTTTATTGCCCCATTCTTCCACGCACAAGAGCAGCTGAGGGAGAAACTAACTGTTATAAATCTTTGCTAATCACAGGGTTTTTGCTATTCATGTATCATCCTCTTAGGTACTACCCTTACGAAGGAAGAAAAGGAGGCCCCAAGGATTCCCAGACATATAAATGACTAGGCAGTATCAACATCTTCTCATTTCCCACACTCAGAATAAATGAGTTTCACATTACTTGGAGACTGCTTTACCACTCTGAACACTTTGCAGTGGACATCTGTAACATCTCTGTCTCACTTATCTTGTTGATCTCATCAAAGAGCTTAATCTCAATCTTTTCAGAGTCTTGAGTCTTTCCAAAATGTTGCTTAATGTAGGGATTCATCACAGTGATCCTAGGCCAGATATTTTTACACACTTTTCCTAATTTCTAAAAGCTTAATAATTTTATTGAAATAATAGATACAGAATAATATATATAAAACAGTGTACAAGCCAAATAATAGACTAAATTTAATTATTTTGCCCATTTTCCTTCTCTATCTCATTTTGAGCAATGATCTGATGAAATTTATGGACCAGACAATACCTAATAATTTAGCAACAGTATGTTTTTGTAGTACAGCCAGTAAGAAGGAAGATTTATTAGTTCGAAATGTTTACAAAACATGCTTTTAGTATATTTTTCTTTCCACACATTTGTTTTTAATCTAATTAATTGTAATGCTCACTTCACAATAAACCATATTTCAGTCTGTATGCTGAAATGCATTTACTTCATAAGAAGTGAAGTGTTTTAGTTCAAAACACAAGTTGCCACCATGAAGCAGGTGAAACACTGAAATATGTTTACTACTGTAAAACTCACCTGTTTTGATGTCCATCAAAAGCTGTCATTTTCATAACTGCCAGCTTCCTTGAACAAATTATCCAGTAAAATAAAAGTAAAAATGAATACTTTATATATTATCTCATACATTTTGCATGGAGTGAAGCTGATAGTACAGATTCTCCCCAAATATCAACTAATTTACTCCATATACCTCTATGCTCCTATTGACTAGCTCTTGGTCTCACATTAATTAATTCTGTACCCCTCAGCCTCATATCAATTAATCTTGTGCTCCCATAGCCTTAGAACATTTGTCCCAGACACCAATAGCAGGGACCGAAAATCCCATAGTCTATAGAAAAATCCTGAATAGTCAGCCTTGCATTTTAACAATGACAGGTTGTGAGTGCTGAGCTGATTTTTAATGATGAATTTCCATGTTGGTATTCTGTTCTTTAACATCTTGATTTGGCTCTTAGACAATCAACCACCATCAATCTTTCATCAGTTTGTTTTATTTAGGAGGTCATTTGCTTATAGACAATGGAGGCCCAACGCATCTGGTCAGTGAACAAAATAATAAGAAGAATATTTTATACTGATGAAGGATGTGTGTGTGAAAAGCTCTTTAAAACATTTGAAAACATTGCACCTGCAGGAAAACAAACAAACAAACAAACAAAGTTATTGTGAAGGTTTATAAGAAATAAATAAAAAGAAACAATTTTGTCTTCTGCAAGAATATCTGCAGAATACAAAAATCTTAGTACTATGTGGCATGAAGATTAGTACCAAAACAGGACAACCATATTTAAAACCGTTTGGATTTTATCATATTCTTTATGAAAATGTCAGCTGAGAGAGATCTCATTATAATTTCCTCCCACAACAGGGAGTTTTCAAAACTAAAACAGTAAAAAAAAAAAAAAAAAGTAGCAAGAATTTAAGAGACAAAATACATGCAATGGATATAAAACAGTCCATGATAAAGCAGGTAATAGAGGCAACTGTTTTTGTAAAATATGTGCATCTCAAATGTCTGTTTTTTCACTGAAAAACAACAATGAAAGCAATGTTTGATCTCAGACATCTGAAGTCAAGAAAGTACTGCTTTTAACATTTTAAAACTTGAGCAGCTTTCAAAGGGTTGCTATTTAGGATCCTGTAGAATGAGGTACAAGGAAAAAATATCTTGTTTTTCTCCTGAGCATAGCAAAGGTCACAGACCAGTTATACTATGAAATTGTGCTCACAGGTGTAAGGTCTCAATGGAATGGAATGGAAAATGTGGCTATCATACCATTCAATAGAAAATAATCCTCAGTTTTATTAAATGGATAGTTTCTTTGATGTAACAGATCAGAAAATAGACTTAGTATATTTAAGGTAGAAATTATTTCTTGGAAAAAAAGATCTATGAAAAAATTCATCAAAATGGACATTTTTAGCTGCACCAAAATGCTTGATTTAGACTGATTTAGACTTTGAAAAACTGCTATGGGAGAGAAGTACATTAGTTAAAGACAGTTTAAGTTATTTTCAGTCTTGTAGAGTTGTAAAGCTTTTTTTAAAAAAACATAAACACCTCATAAAACCAAGTTAATAAAATTTCAGTCTATTTAAATCTCAGTTAAGTATATATACTTCTTAGCATAAAGTGTGTTTTGTTTTCTTTCTAGATTTTCATGTTCTTGGAAGTGTTAAAAATATTTTAATTTTTAGAATCAATGCTAAATTAAACATTCTTTATTCACTAGTCTGAAATGGGGAAGTAAGTATATGTGAACTATAATGCTGCAAATAATCATAACCACTACACTGTGTCACAATTCACTAATATTTATCAGTACTCTAGCATAAATATTTATCCTTATTGTCCTTGCAGTAATTCTAGTTTATTTGAAAAACATGAAGTTTCCTTTTCCTTTCAAAAAATTATGTGAATGTTAAAACAAATCATGAGTTCCCATGTTAACTATGTCAACATCTTAGCTTATATGAAATCTTCTTTCATTATACAGCAACACAGAACAAAATACATCTGTTTAACTTATTTTAAAATCATTTAAAATATATATTTTGCTTCTGCAAAAACAGTACACTAAAACACTACATTAAAACTACATTAGAGAGCAATAAAATGTCTCTAATGCACCCTATGGGTCTTGCATTTTCTATTCAGATTATTTTCCATCTTCTCATATTACAGGTCAAATTGCTGGCAAAAGGAACATTTATTTTGACATGAATGATATACTGACAGACAGTGTAGTAACTTTGCTTAAGTAAAATGATGTGATCATTTTTAAATGTTAAGCGTTCTTGTTTCATATATACTTAAAAGAGGATGTTGAATAGTATGACTGACCAATGTGTATAAATCCAAAAAGAAATTACTGAAATTCAAGACTGGTTTAAACTGACAGAGATAGATTAATATTTACCCATCATCTAGTTTAAAATCACCTCAGTGGTAATCAATTGAAAAAAGACTTGAAAAAAACATGGAAGAAAAAGTCTAGAAAGTTGCATACAGGACGATATTTGTTTTCAAGGAACTAGAAGATTTGGCTCATGTGCAAAGAGAGTTCATCCCTCTTTAAGAGACAATCCAGCTGCAATAAAAAGCTAGAGCCTTTCAGATTTTTCACTAAAAAATTAATAAATGTTACAGTGGACTGTGGTAAAGCAGTAAGAATAATTTTGTACTTTCTTCTGATAGGTTTATAAGGTTTTCCTACTAATTATGATTTTTTTTCCCCTCTCTCCCTCAACTTTAACCTTTGACATGCAGACACCAAAAGAGGACAAATCAACAAGTTCCACATTTACATTGTTGACTAGTAAAACCACTCCTTATCTGACCACTGATCTACATTTCAGCAATCTAACATGATTTGAAAGAGTAAATCCAATTGCAAATTATGGGTGTTGGGTCTGTACTCTGACAGACAGCATGATTTTCACTATGCAAAATCAAATACATGAAGTGAGAGGTAGCAAAAATCATTATAATCCTATAAAGCATAATATTGTATTTAAATAAAAAAAAAGTACAACTTGACAATGAATCACTATTCATTGGGGAAGATGGCATAACTAATACATTTTTCAATAGTTTTTTATGCCATAAATTCTCAATAATCAGAAATAATTGACATGCAGCCTTGAAATACTTCAGCAGAGTAAGACCAGGAAAAACTAGGATCAGTAATAGGCAAGAAAGAAACATTTCTCTTTACCTATTCTTCTACATCCTGCAACTGAACCTTGCTGTTTTTCACTACCTAATTATCCACAATCAACCCACATTTTGCCTCCTAAACCTCATGCTGGTATTTAATCAAGACATGCATGTCAGTTATTATCCCATTCCCACAGGCCTTCCTGGGTGTAGAAAGGTCTAAAGCAGAAAATATTAGTCTCTAGCTTTTAAACTATGTCTAACACTTTTAGTTCATCCGTATCAGCATTGAATTATATGACAAGCAGTTGACCTGTTTGCAAAATCAACCTGGGAATGGCTGTGCAAACTGAACCTGAGTTTGGTAGGAAGCGGTCCAATATATGTTGGTTATATTGCCATTGCCTAGAGGACAGAGGTCCCACAATATATGCTTGGCCCAATCTTAGCCAATAATAGAGCAATAGGACTCTGGTAAGCTATCACCCTATGCTGTATCTATCTCCTCTTTTCTCCAGATCTTTGAAGTTTGTGACTCTGACCATTTTGTGTAGTTTTGTACCAATAACAGACCCTAAGGTGGCGATTCCAGAGGGTGTTGGTGTAAGGATGGGGAAATGCCATGAAACAGAGCAAGACATACTCCTGAGTAAAACCAGAATATTGCTATTAAGGTAAGATGTAGAATGAATTGTAACTATGTCATGAATGGTATGGTAATGAGCTGTGTAAAGGAAGGCAGCTTCACAGTAAGTAGATGCTAGTTATTGCAAAAATGTATGAAAAAGAATGAGAGCACTTGGTGCTCACACAGTTGTAGGAGGGCTCTCACTGTGTTTCAGGGTGCCCAAATATGGTTGGCTCTAAAACAGAAGTCTGTAGCTAACATAAACTGAGCCCTGAAGAATAATCTCTGATGTGAGTTTTCATATATTAGACAGGACTCAGGACCCAGTCTCCTATAATCTTTTTTCACTGGTAGTGCACTGCTGGTTCAAACACAGACTGAGTTGCTTTTTGCATTTAAAAATCTATATAATTTTTTGCATTGAAAAGTCCAGGGTGGAGGAGGAATCACTATCCCTATACCTGATTTGTTTTTCAGTATTTGTCACAATTCAGTAGCTCTATTAAGCAACACAGACACCAAAAGCTGGAGCCTTTATCCTATGAGAAGGGGGACCTGGAGAAGAGGCAGCTTTGAGTGACGGCTTTTGGTATCTCCAGGGAGAAGACAAAGCCAGGTTCCCCACAGCCGCACATAGTAGGTGAACAAGAGGCATAAATTGAGAAAATTGAGAAAAGGGAGGTTCTGGTTCCTCATAGAGAAAAGCTTTTTCACCATGAAGTCGCCACACAGTGGAACAGGTTGCCCCGAAAAAAAAAAAATGAAATAAATGTATAAACAATACTTCCCTCTCACGCAGCAATGCTAATAGTGATATAACTACTAATTTAATATAGTGCTTATGGCCTCATTGCTTATCCTTAAACTAAAGTCTTTGGATTTCAACTAGGATAAGGAGGAAAGATAATGTCTAGTTTGTTTTCCTTCACATTTTTTTTTTTTGCAAAAGAAAGTCCATTTTAATGAAATGAATAACAATATATTCTTTTCAGATAATTTTTAAACAGTTTTTAGCAGAATCACTGTGCCAGTAGGATTCCAGGCTCTCCAAAGATTTATGTAGAACCTCTTTCATTTGATTTAATAATAGATAAAATAGAGATGGCACTGTCCATTTGCCCGCTTAGGGGTTAGGTGTATATCAAGGCCTCTCTAAGAAAAAGTCCTTTCTCTATGGAGAGCCAAAGCTTAAGGTTGACACTGCTCAATCATTACCTCACTGTTTCTGGTCCTTTTGGGTCACTCCAGGTACTTCTCTCCAGGAATTTTTTGACAGAGAGGGAACTAATTCAGAACAGTACTGTGTGAGCTGGTCCATGCCACTTGGTCACAACTTGTTCAGTTCTTTGGTAAAATAACATAGCTATACAGACAATATTTATACTATAAAAAAGAAAAAAGTAAAAAGGCCATTTTCAGTCCTCTAGCTCTGATGACAAGTTATCTGACATAATATGGCTACCATCTCACTGACCTCTATTCCCTGCTTAAAACAGGATGGGCTTACCCAACCCTACTGCCAGATGGAAATATATTCTGTCCTGCCCTATCTCCTGAGCCATGACTAGCAGTTTTACTTGCAAGCAGGGAAACAATTTCCAGAGAATGGTCCCAGAAACTAAACAGAATAGCAAGCCAGTACTTAAGCCTGTGATCCTGGACCTGGAATGCAGAATAAAGGATATATAGGCAAGGGTTTTCTTGGATTGATTCTAAAGCAGCTTCCTGGTGACCAACAGGATCACAGAATGTTTAGGGTTGGAAGGGACCTCTAGAGATCATCCAGTCCAACCTCCCTGTTCCAGCAGGGACACCTAGAGCATGTGGCACAGGGCGGCATCCAGGCAGGTTTTGCAGATCTCCAGAGAAGGAGACTTCACAACCTCTCTGGGCAGCCTGTTCCAGGCTCTGTCACCCTCACAGTAAAGAAGTTCTTCCTCATATGGAGGTGGAACTTCCTGTGTTTCAACTTACACCCGTTACCCCTCCTCCTGTCACCAGCCACCACGGAGAAGAGACTGGCCTCATCCTCCCTACAATCACCCCTCCGATACTTGAACATGTTGATCAATTCTCCTCTCAGTTTTCTCCAGAGTAAACAGGCTCATCTCGCTTAGACATTCTTCATATGAAAGATGCTCCAGTCCATTAATCATGGACACTCTCTAGAAGCTCAATGTCCTTCTTGTACCGGATAGCCCAGAACTGCACACAATACTCTAGGTGTGGCCTCACCAGAGCTGGGTAGAGGGGCAGGATCACCTCCCTCCACAAGCTGGCAACACGCCTCCTGATGCAGGCCAGAATCCTATTGGCCTTCGTGGCCACGAGGGCACATTGCTGACTCATGGTTAACTTGTTGTCCACCAGGACTCCTAAATCTCTCTCTGTGGATCTGCTTTCCAGCAGGTCAACCCCTAATCTGTACCGGTGCCTGGGGTTATTCCTTGCCACAGGCAGGACCCTGTTGAACCTCGTAAGTTTCCTCTCTGCCCAACTCTCCATCCTGTCTAGGTCTCTCTGAATGGCAGAACAGCCCTCTGGAGTGTCGGCCACTCCTCCCAGTTTGGTGTTATTTGCAAACTATTTGGGGCCAGCAGCCAAGGCAGAATGACAGAACAATAGTCATATTGTTATGGTATGATATTTTTTGGTCCACCTACATACCGCTGTAGATTGATTAGGCACATGTAAATGCTGAATTTCTTCTTTTATTTCATGTATGTTTTTGAAGAATAATTTAAGATATGCATAAACATATATATATGCACACACACATATACATATATATCATAATAACATATACATATATATCATAATAGTATCTTAGTATATGAAACAGCCAAGGTTTGCTATCAAATTTCTCCCTAGCACTGTCCTTCAGCTGACTGTAATTTAAAAATAACTGACTGTTTTAAGTCTTATTTGAAGATTAGAGCAGATGGCAAAAAATGCCTATCATGCTAGTAAGATATAATCTGTTATAAGACGGGGAATGGAGGGAACAGAATGCAGACTTAGGAAAATAACTCAATCTCATCATGCAGGAATGTAAATGATAGAGCTGTGATATTCTTTCTGAAACTTCTTAATGATAAGTTACTAAAATAGCTAAACCAGAATGTCAGCCTTACAGCTGCAGCATCTTAAAACTTATCCTGGCTAAATCCTGTACTCTCTTCAAACTTTTAATCTAATATCGGCATGCTGCCTGTCACCTGTTTCTCTTTGCACAACAGCATTTGGCTGCCAATAAAATGATGTTCACATACATGTCATTAATAACCATTCTTCACAGTACTTCAAGTTAGCAAAAAAAAAAACCCCTTAAAATATTTAAGAACTCCTACTTACACACGCACACAAACAACATACAGCATCTAATCACATCAGCTCAGTTTTCCACCTGAAACACAATCATAAAATGATCATATAACTTGGTCACCTATGAATGAGGTAAATATAATTTCACAATCACAGACACTGAATTCATAAATGACAGTACTTACACAAAATGAAAATTTTAGTCCTGAGTTACAGAAGGGTGAACCAGTCTCCACCATCCCCTTCACATTGTCAGAATTAGAACTTTTCTTGCTGTGAAGTCCTGGCTTCGAGACAAGGCATAGACAATGTTGTTGTGTTTTATTACTTATTGCAGTTGAAATAATCCCAGCTCTGTTGCTGGTAGGAAGATTCTGACCAACCTTCCAGAAATTCTCCTTTGTTTCATGGGTTGAATCTTACTTGCTGGCAATACTGGTCTTCTGTTTCACAAATCCTTCTCTGACAGATCTCATGTTTTCTGCTCCTTTGGAAAAGAGGCTGTATTATGAAAGTTCTAGCTGAATCTGGGCTATCAAAGGTTTAAAAAAAAGAATCCTTTTTAAGGATGTCTCTAAGTAAGACTCCATTAAATCTGAGGTCTAAATGAGACTGACTGACAACCTGATGGGAGGCCTCCTAACTCAGGAGTCCCTGGGGAAACTTGCTTTTGTCTGTTATCAGGTCCCAGCAATGAACTTCCTACTCAAGGGGGCAAATCAAGATGGAAGTAAAATGTGCTTGCCTCCAAGAAAATTCCACTGTGATTCACCTAGAGAATATGACCAAAAGTGGTAATAGAATAAGAACTATTTGTTTATCAGCAGTTTGGGTGTACCTGGTGATTAGAGATATTCTGTTTCAAGAATTTAAAGTTGAATATATTCACATGCATACTTAATATTACAGTCTTTTGTACATTTATTTTCAATTACAGGCCTTGAAACTACTCACTCAAAGCCAAATCTTTGTAGTTCTTTTTGTTCATAAAAGATACTTAAAGAGGGAACTTGAAAACATCATTAACTATAATTCATCCTTGATCCTTTCATCTTTTCAAAGCTTATTTAAACTTCAAAGTCTTGACCCCATTCAAATGATTCAAATAAGTGTGCTGAACAAGATACATGACAATGAATAAAACTCTTCATAATAGGAGCTTTCTTCATTGTAAAATTTCCTAGATAGGAATGACAAAAAAAAAATAGAGAGAGAAATGTTAATTTTAAGCTTATGAAATGGCAAGATGGACCTTAAAATATGAAATACTCTAGTGACATTTATATTCCAGCCTAATGAGCTTTACATGCTGACCATACTTGGTATAATACATTTTTTTTCTGCATGGTCATACACCAACTCACAGTTTCTCTCAGTTGATCAAATTTATATATATATCTATGCAAGGAAAAATAGTGAAATGCTGGATCATTCTTGAATGGATGCTTTTTTGCTTATCCCTAAAATAGAGAGGAATAGAAAGAGCTGATGATGTAGTCTTACTCTCTCACTTTTCCTATTTTTCAGATTTTTTAATATTCCTATTTTCCTTTCTCCAGTTACTTCTGCTTATAAGTAACAAACTAAGTAACAAACAGGAAATATGCCATGATGTATTTACTTAAAAACAAATAAGCAGACAAACAAACAAAACCCTTAGCTTTTGTAATTAATTCTGAGCTTCTGATATCGCATAAGAAACTCATTTTCCTTGACTTTCTAAGGCTGTAACCTTAATCCTTCTGTTGAAAACAAAAAAAAACAAAAAACAAAAAAAAAATTCAAGTTTGGGCTGTAACGTACGTGAAAAAAATAGCCTTAGTCCTGAGTGAAAATCAAATTTTAAAAAAGCCACTGTCAAATAGGGCCTAAACTATTTTTCCCCAAGTGCAAGTTTGAAGCTGTAGTACTCTTGAAATTAATATTATTTAATGTTATGTTATAAAAACTTATTCATGAATTAGATTCTCATATTATTGCGCATTTTGTATCATTTTATCCATAAAAGCCCAAGTGCTACCACTTGCTATTTACTTAACTAAAAGCACAATTAGTGCTCACCAGTGTTGTTATTCATTACAGACAAATTCTAGCTATATTCTTTACCACGGAGATAAGAACCAAACCCCAAAACTAAAAAGGGTTAGTGTTGTTGGAGGGCAGTCCCCATCTGTGACAGGCACTTGCTTTCCATCTTCTGTTTAGTCTCATTTCTTTTACTATTGTTTCATTCAGAAGCTGTTTCAAAAGTTTGCATGCCACTAAGATCACACAAATGTCAGTTTTTCTTTCTCTATCTTCTCTTTTGTTAATATAGTTCATGTATCAATAATTACTCATTCCACTCTGAACTTGATATATTTGCTAAACACTCTTGTTACCTATGTTGTAATTACGTTTATTAATATGTGTATATAAAAGCTAGTATTCGGGTGTGCGAGGGCCTTAATATGAGTCAATCAATAAGAGTTCAGTTACTGAGTTCAGAGGAAACAAGATCAGGCTACTAACAGGAGACAGGGGAATATAAATCAAGTGCTCTGCTCTCTCATATGCCTTTTCTTTCTGTGCTATGACTATGAGATCAATAAAAGATCTCTTCAGTTACTGTAACTGAGTAAACAGTGTCTCATGGCCTGGCACTAAATTTGTCAAGGTTATTTCTTCAGTCGAGTCAAACTGCTGTTGCCAACTTCACAAAGGATTTCCTTAATGTATTTGTTTCATAACAATGCTTAGATCTGTGGCTTTTTTTCAGCAAAGTGTACTTCTGTATCTTCGGAAAAATTCAGTACTTGAAAGTGCAGGAATTTCGGCTGCCTTCTCAATCGTGATAGAAGAGCGATCAGCTAACAGTCTTAGACAATATCTTCCTTGTACACATCACCATTTATAACAGCCACTTCTGCTACTGAAATATTTTAATGCTGTAGGCCTCAGACATCATCCTCAGCTTTATTTTCTAATACTCTGCTGACATCTTCTGGAACACAACACTATTTTGTAACTTTATAGCAGACTTGTTTAGTAGTGATGATTTATCCAATGAAGAGAATTGTTCTGATGTTGCTACATGCAACAAAAACAAAAATATTCCTGTAACTATTATATTCTTAGTTCCAGATTTCACTGTTTTTACAGTGTTAGAATTATATCAAAACATATAGAGAAACATCACAAAAATAACTCATCTAGAATGAGAGATCAAGTATCAGGAAATGTCTATATTAGTGCCTATTATACTTGGTGCTGTTTATAGAGACCTAGATAGTAGAACAATGGGATTAGGAGATAGTCTTGCTTATTTTCTATGATTTTGAGAGAGATGAAAATGATAAGTAGGACATCTGACAACCCATATTTCCACCTTCCCTGTAGTCCCGTGAAACTCTGTAATATGCTTTACTGCACAGGACTGTGTGTTTCTGATGGTGGAAGTCTTGAAGCAAGTTTCATCTGTTGAGCATGAACATGACCTAGTTGTCCATGACCTCCACATGGGTCTGACAAATACAACTCAAGATTTATGGGAAGCGTGCGTCCTTCCAGAGCTGCAGTTGGCGGCCAGGCATTCAATGCCTGGAATGACAACAAATATCTATATTTAGTCTACTGAATCCTCATTGCTGTGTTCAAAGACAATTTCAAGAAGACCTAGTTGACTTTCAAACTGAACAACTGGAAAAAAATGAAAAATCCATAGTTTTATCTTTTAAAAAAAATGAAAGTAGTAAGAAAAAGTGAGTCCTGAAGTTTAGCATCACTTTGGTGTATTTCCAATTACAATTTTTTTTTTGAGAGAAAGAGGGTTTTTTTTTCCTTTTTTTTTTCTTTAGTTTTTAAAGGTACATGTCTTTACTAACACTGTTTAAAAATCTGACAAAAGATTTCCATTAGAAACCAAGGTTATTTTTTAAATCAAAACATTGTTTGATTTTGAAAATTTATATTAAATATGCAGGAAAGCACCATTTTTTATTGTGACTTGTAGTAAGAATGAATTCTGTATAATAATTATACCATTTCTAAAACCAGTGACCTATACAACGAGAGATATACTTACACTGGCAAAAAAGGCAGGGACTTGGGAATTAAAGGTGACAGCTGTTTAGTTTTTTTTTTTTTTTTTTTTTTTTTTCTCCTTGATCCTGCTAGTCAAAATGAAGGAGTCGGGCAGAAGCAGGCATATCACACAGATCTGGTTGTATAACCAGTCTAAAGTGTTTTAGCTTCCATGACCATGGGATGCTTCAAGGACTGTGAGCTATTAGCAAGAAAGAGGATCCACTTATCAATAATCAATAGGCTGCCTAACAGTGAAGTGGTTTTAAACCAGATTTTTTGGGGAATGATAGAAAGCCTTTAGGAAAAATCAGAGGCTTCACCAGCAGGGGAGACCTCTCAGTAAGTGGTTTGCCACAAAACACCCATTCAAGAAGATGTGGATGAAACCTTCTTCTCATAATCCAAAGGAGCCTCTTGTCTGCAGACCCCAGTTCTCATGGAAGTCTTCAGTTACACTGAATATTTGCTGGGAAAGCAATGCAGCAGTTAACAAGCAAATTTCTCCAGTTGAGGGGAAATTCCTAGTGCAATTTCTGCATGTGTGAATTGAGAATAATGCCCTTCTGGACATACTGCTTAAAAACAGAGGACTTGTTTGGAATGATGATGATTGATAAAGTGCAGCCTTGACCATAAGATCATAGAGTGTAAGATCCTAAGGGGTACAAGGAAGACAAGTAGTAGAATCAAGACCCAGGGCTCCAGAAGAGCAGATTCTTGTTCAGTGAATTTTTAGGAAAGATCCCATGGGAATCTTCCTCGTAGGACAAAGGAGAACATAATAACAAGAAAGGACTGATATACGTTAGTAGCTAGCGGAAGACACAAGTCCACTGCTGAATGCAGCCAGCAAGTAGGTAAATCAAGGCAAATCATGTTTGATCAATCTGATTGACTTCTGTGACAAAACAACAGGAGAGCTTGGGCAGCATCCACCTTAAATTACACACACACAAGGCATTTGACA
This sequence comes from Tinamus guttatus, assembly GCF_059628265.1. Lineage (NCBI taxonomy): Eukaryota > Metazoa > Chordata > Aves > Tinamiformes > Tinamidae > Tinamus > Tinamus guttatus. The sequence goes on from NW_028288729.1 coordinate 78,048, forward strand.
CAGAATCACAGAATGGTTGAGGCTGGAAGGGACCTCTAGAGATCATCTAGTCCAACCACCCTGCTCAAGCAGGGACACGTTGCACAGGGCGGCATCCAGGCAGGTTTTGAAGAGCTTCAAAGCAGGAGACTCCACCACCTCCCTGGGCAGCCTGTTCCAGTGCTCTGTCACCCTCACAGTAAAGATACTCTTCTTCCTGCAGAGGTGTCACAGTCTCATTCTTTTTGACAACCTGGTAAGATATTAATGAACAGATAGATTCTAAATTGAGCAGAAATCTCTCTAAACTATCAAGCTCATGGGATGTGGTTAACATGGGTAGATACGGGTGCTGGTATTATTCGGTATCTTCATAAGTAATCTGGATTATGAGATTGAATGAACCCTCACCTAATCTGTGGACATGACCAAACTGGGAGGAAAGACAGAGACATCAGAAATGAGAACTATTATGCAAAAAGACCTCAACAACCTGGAAGCCTGGGCCAAAAAGCATTACCTGATGTCTAACAAAGATAAATATAGATTTCTATATTTGTGATGAAATAATTCCAAGCAGCTGAGAAGATCTTTCCTAGTGGGTGCTGGTGGACAACAAGCTGAACATAAGCCAACAATGTGCCCAATGTGCAGTTCTAGTGCCCATGATTCAAGAGAGACATTGAAAAATTGGAGAAGATTCACCAGATGTCACCGATATTGTGAAAGAACTGGGGACCTTGATAAAATAATAATTTAAAAAAAAGGCTGAGAGAATTTGGACATCTTCCTAGAGAGGACAAACCTCAGGGTGGAACAAATCACAGTCTTTTTTTTTTTTTTTTTTGCCTAAAAGGAAGCAATAAAAGAAATGGAAGCACTCTCTTCACATGGGCGCATGGTGGCAGTGCATGAAACAAAATGTGCTTTGGGAGAAATTTTGTTTATTTTTTAACAAATCTTCATCAGGGCATCAATTAAATATTGGAATGGATTTAACTAAATTCACAGAGGTGGAAATATTCATGACTCAGTCCTATTGGTCTTTTCTATAATTCTGTACTGGTATGCCATTTTGGATGGAAAATGATGGAAAAAGTCCTTCTTGGCAAGAATTCACACTGGGATAGACTGGAAATGCCCCTCACTGTGAAATAATATCATGAGTGATGCAGGATTGCGTGTATGAGTAGCTACTTCAATTTGCTTCATAAATCTGACTCTCATTGGCACAGATAATGTGTAATGATGTTAAAAGTAGCTTTTTCTCCTTTAATATTTGAAGGAGAGCCAAAAATTAGTTCAGAGCCAAAAATTAGTTCAGAGAAAATTGACTCAATTTGTATTGGCTTGCAAACTATATGGAATGAACCGATGATTTAGAAAGCCAAGCAATATTATGCGTGTTTATTTTTTTTTTCTTAAACAGATAACATAAAATAAATATCCATGATGCTCACTTTGTTATTTAACAGTATGATAAGACAAATAGTTCCATAAGAAGTAGGAAATTACATGCATAAATTCTTAAAAGTGTCAATAGAAACTGAGCTTGTGGACTCTAATATTCCTCCATTCATTTAAGATCATTTCTACTTTTCAGAGAACTTAAGCTATGAGATATCCTAGAAAGGATTTTTATTTTTGCTGTTGCAGCGATTTTCTATTTTGAAAGATGCTTTATCTTTTTTATATTTCTCCATGAAGTTTTGTTAGGTGCTAAAGAAAATTTCTGACAGGATTTTGTGAAAAAAGAAAACATATGAACATGCAGTTAGTCTGCAGTTTCTAAAAATACATAAAATTATTATGGCAGAATGAAACCACTTCTTATCAGTTACAACAGAGCCTCTTCAACCTTAAAAAAAGACAGCCAAGCAATCAACCCAATATGTGAGACATAGATAATTCCACATGTAAAACAATGATAATACTCAAAATCAAAGTGCTTGCAATGACAAATAGCTGAGAAATTTGTCTGAGCTCTGTGTTTCATAATACTGATAGCTTATTGTTAAAATGCTCCCTGTGTGGTTTTGGCCCTTCCAGCACTAATTCTCCCAGTAAATACTCAGGCATGGCATGTGGGCCAGGGTGTGCTTCTGCCTGTCCTGGTGGGCTGAGAATGTGAAGAAAGATTTGGTGGCCGTGCCATGTCACTTGGCATCAGAAGCAGGCAGTGACAAGGCTCAAGCCTATTTACTAGTGCAGATATAGAAGATATCACACCACTCTAGCACATTCTACTTTGTACTGGTCTATGCGCTTCTATGTAATGCCAAGAAAAAAAAAAAAAAGAAGAAAGAAATATCTTCAATACTTCAATACAGCTCTCTTGCTGGTGCAGTTCATATTCCACAGCTTATTTGCCTGAGAATAAGCTATGCCCTGAGAAGAAGCTGAGGATACCCATGCCCTGCAGCCTTGCATCTCCAGTCTTGCAAACCCAGGTCTTCCATAAGTGATATTTGATTATGCTTCTCTGTTAGAAGCACAATAATATTAACTTGTCACATCATGCATGTCATTAATAAGGTATTATGGCAACAATAGTGTAGTTAAATAAGTTAAGTTAAATAAATAACATATTCAGCGTATTCAATTATATGCAGTGGAGACAGAAGAAAGGGAAAAAGCCTTTAAAATCACTCCCTAAGTAACATAAGAACCTTTGTTTTTCCCTAGGATAGTTAATATATTTCACTATTTTCTCACTTGCCAGCCTAAAGAGAGGTTTTGATGTTAGTTTTTCACATGTGGCAGTATCCAACGCTAGCATATAACTAGGTATCTCTCTAGGTATCACCAAAAAAAAAAAAATAATAATAATAATGAATTACCCTTTATCTAATTTTTGAGTATTTTTCTTTGAGAATCTCAGATCCTTCTGTATGCTTCTTAGTTAGTTTAATTCACATTATAACTCTTGGCTTTTTTAATGGCAATGTATTGCTCTTCTCTGAATAACCATTTTGTGAAATCTGTTGGCGGTCCATTGTTCACATGTGAACCAAACTCATATCTGAGACAAATTCAAGAAGTCCAGCTTCTGTGATAGGTAGCATGAAAAATAGGCAATGAAGCAGTTATACCACTTGATGGAGCTGTTACCAAGTTGCCAGCTAAACTGCTCATAACTGAAAATTAATGCATGAAGCTGTAGCTGTCAAAAGAAGACTGAATCTACTCAGTTTTCTAGAAATTCAATAACTAAAGAGCCTGGCCTACTTAACAGTAGGTTACATCAACCTGTCAACCTTGGGATAAATCTTTATACTATTATCACGATAAACTACAATTTAGTTTGTTACGTGAGAATGCTCTTAGGGCAGCCCCTCATCACTGATTTTTTTTCTACTCCACAGTCATATATTTTCTATAGTCAGTAGTGTTTTATTTTCAACCAGTTAGCAGAACTGGAGCAATTTCTGCTGCCTAGCTTCTTTCCTGGCTGTTTTGCTCTTCTTCTATTCTTCCCATAAAGGAAAAGAAACTAAAACTACTTCATCCTAAAGTGTAAACAACCATTTAAATAGTCTTGCAAAAGTCTAGGGAAATACTATTTTCTCTGAATGCCTTTGTCACAATTCTTAAGCCACGAGACTTAAGGCTTAAGACACAAGCCACTTAAGTCCCTAGGACTTGTGAATATCTCACGTCCAAAATTGGTATGTAAGGCTGTTATGCGCAGAGATCTACCCCTTTCTGAAAGACACCCAGACATGTGAACATTTGATTAATACTGCCTACATGCCAATAAATTGCTGGTAGTCACTTTCAGACTTCATGGACGGTGAGCTAATGAATATAAAGCGAATATGAGCAATTCAAAAATAATGGGATTTTTTTTTTCTATCAGCTGTAGACTCTTCACATGCCAAATTAACAGGGAAAATATTGAAGGACTCATTTCAATCTGCTATATGCCTATAAACCTGATTTTCCACCTCTCTGTTCTAAGGGAATTGCTAATTGGAAGCACCTTCTATTTTCAGTTGAAAGTTAGCACAAAGCTCCGTCTAAGGCCATTTTTAACCAGCATTTTAGAACATGCATGTTATTTCACAACACAAATGCCATGAACTCATGTTTGTTTCCTCATCCGAGGGTAGAAAAATGAGTAGGAGTGTGCTTTCCACTTCCAGAAAGTAAGTGGTTTGGAAGGAAAGGGATGGAAAAAAGGAATTCACTAGAGCAGAATAACTGCCTTTCATATGCATATTGTCATTTCCCTGCTCAAAGGGAAATGTAAACATGGGCAAAGAGATTTTATATTTAAGGGTCCACATCATAGATTAAATGAAAATGACAGTTTTCAAAATTGGGCTGCTCCCTCATGTAGTATAAAACTCTAGGCTGAGTTGAGCTGCACAGTGATTAACACCAAATCTGACAATACTGGAGGTGACAAATTGATGAATGAACTGTGTCTGACACTTTGTACAAAGCTTTCTTAAAGCTTTAATATTTTTTTCCATATATTCATGTTTCTATAGCATCTTCTGAGGAACTTTTTCGTTTTTTTTCTTAACAATTTGGGGATTTAAAAGACTACGGACAGCAAGCTTGACTCCCACTCCCAATAGGAAGTGGGACTCCCACTCCACTTTCCAATAGGAATTGGAATTGTTCAATACTTTTAATAAGCAAGTTTTCCCATTTCAGTTTCTAGATAGGCACCTCTCAAAGTCCTGCCATTCATTCCATGCTCTTCCTAGGTAGCCACATTTTAGTCCTTCATATATCCCTTAATCCACATAGACTACAGTACTGTCTCCTCTTTTTGATATATTTTGTGGACAACTCTATATCATATTAAAGTTAGAATTATATCTTTCCAGGAAAGTGGGACTATTTTGACTGCCTAACTTCCCATATCTTTGTTGATATACTGAAATATAAAGGAAAGATAAAGGCTTTGACTGTGTGAGATTATTCTCTCTCATTAAAGTGAATGAGAGCTGGTGGTATGCGGTTCATCACAGGAGCAGATATGATGACAAGATAGCCTAAGAGGCAACAGTGCAGCACCGAAATGGTCACTTTTATTCACCCCTTCCAAATAGAGACAAGCTTTCCATCTCAGATATTGGATTGCTTTGGATATACATGATGAAAAATAATCCGATATTATTTGTACCACTCAACTCTCACCATTACATATGATGACAAGTGAGAAAATAAAGTTCCTTTTTCTTCATAACGTGAACAATTCGTATAGTGCCCTTTTCTAGAACTGTCAGGACAGGACATTAAGTGCATCTGACATCTATAAATCAGAAAAAAGTTGCCTTCCATCTCAGCTACACGTTCTTCATAAATCGCTGGGGAGAAACCCATTTCTTCATGAGTGTGTGTCTCAGTGACGACATTTTTAATTGTTTCATGGCCTGACTCTGATAACACCACATAGGTGACTACTAGGCATGGCTAATGGAGGAATTGGTGCCCGGCAGCAGATCCCGCCCCATCACCTGCAGAGATTCAATTTTGTAAAGAAAGACGGAATCACTGGAATGAAAAACGCCGCATGTCCTACATAAACTAAAATAATTTTGTTTTTATGCCTTTTTGAGATGCCAAAAACAAGCTGTTTTGTTCTTTCCATGGTATCATTCAGTCCATGATTACCATTGTATCCTTGGCAGGAAAACACAAGTTGATTTTGGCCATGGTTGCTTTGTCCGTGTGCCAAGCTCACTTGACACCACTCTGGTGCATTTTGTCAGGGTATCTTATCTCAGGCTCAGTTCTGTCCTAACCACAGGACATAGCTTCTACTTGGCTTTGGGTACAGATCAAGTGAGTCGGCATGAGGCCATGCACACAGCTCCTGCATGGTTTACAGCCCTAATTTCTCAGTAATAAAGACAGATTTACTGCAATTATTTTGGGCACAGAAGATGTAGGAGGAATCACTCACAGTTCCAACAAAAAGTGCCTGCAGCAGGGAGAAGGAAAGCTGAACTATGAGGCACATTTTTGTGTCTCTGTAACAGCATTATGGGCTGGCCAAACAGCCCAAGTGTTTCTGCCTGTGCAGCCTGTGTTCCTTTGCTCATGCCGTGTGGTCCCCATTTTCTAGCTCCATCACACTTATTGACTACCCTGCATTACACATTCTCTTTTCCAACACGTCTGGCTGCAGTGAAGGGAGACTTAGTCTCCCCAACCCACGTGGCCCTGGTGGGTTTTACAAAACCAGAAAAGGCTTCTTTCATTTTTAACAAAAGAGACTACACAACATAACAACTACATTGCAAGTAGTAAGTTAAGTGGTTTTATCTTCCAGCACAGCCTCCTATGGCACTTTGTCCTAAACACAGAGAATGTGCCAAGCCTCCACCCTTGTAGTGGGACCTGGATTGTCACCAACCTCTGCAGGCTGGAAAGAAAGCTGCAACAACCTAAAAATATTCCAGGCCTGCAAAGGAACAAAAGGGAACAAAGAGATCACAACTCCTAATGGCTGTAATTCCGTGTGGCCCCAGTGATCTACAAAACGGAGTCTCAAACTCAAATTCTTGCCTGAAGTGCTTCAAAAATATTCTTGCCAGTAGTTTCTCTTCTGGGACCAGGTTTTATTAGATAGCTTTTACCCCTGCTCCTGGCTGGCTGGCTGAGTCAACATGTGCAACATTTAATTTTATTCATTTGAGTTTACCAGAATAGTGCCTCCTATATGAGCAAGTGCTAAGTTATGCTCTAGGAAGCAACAACTACAGATAATTTTATCACTCCAGCTACCATCTGTTTTGCTCTTTAATTACATTACTGTCCTTAATATTTTTTTCTCGTTATAAGCAATTGGAAAATCATTAACTTTTACTACCCAAGAAGAAGATCACAGTATTTTTTTTATCCCCTGTCTGTTAGCAAGTGATCCTTATGAGTATATTCACATAAAGTAATATGATCACAACAAAGGAGTATCTGGCTGCTTATGGAGTAAGGGGCAAAACAGACGAACAATTTTGTTGCCAGCCAAATAAAAAGACATTTTAGACAGACTTTTATTTACTCTGGCATCATTGTCTAGACTTTGGTTCCATTTTTGTCACAACAGAAACCTGCAGAAGTCTCTAGTACCATTCATACTTGTAGAGATCTCAGAGAAAAACTGAGCCTTCTCTGAAAAATGTTTATCTATTTATCAAACCAAGAAAAGAAAAGAAAAAAAAAAGATAAAATAACTTTTAAAGCTGCACAGTTAACAATGCAAAAAAAAATTCAACTGTACAGAAATACGATAGCGCATACAACTCTAATTCTACCCTTCTTACATATCTGATTACATTACTGTGCTTGATTTTTCATTTCATAAAACAGTATGCTAGGGATTTCTAGAATTTGAGTGCTTTTGAAATATTTAACAAACAAACAAACAAATAAATAACCTGCCAGCATTTTTAAGAGTCTTTTAAGTCCGCTTTAGTAAATTTATTGCAAGTACATCTGCATGCAGTATTTCTTAAGGCAGTATGATGAATGGATAAAATTTGGTTACATTTTTTTGTTGTTCAAATGATTTTCATCAAAATAGCCTGTATTTTAAGTACATTTGAAAAATTACACAAATTGTACTAAGTTTTCTCATTCTAGAAAAAAATAGCAATTAAAATGTAAAAATTAGAAACTCTAAATTTTTAACACTGACATAATTTAACATAATGTCGTTCTTTGAAAAGAAAGAAAACAATAAAAGATTGAAATTTTGTCTTTTATAGAGCAAGATTTTTTTCTTCACAGAGTTTACCTTCACCGTTATTTATTTATTTAGATTAGGTAAGCCTACACAGGATATTGCTTTAATTTTATGTCATGCAAAGATATTCACCAAGTTTGATGGTATGATCTGTGTACATTTGTGTGTGCACAATACACCAAACACTGTGTATTATTCTCTTTTCAGCAAAGGCAAAGATATATACACAGAGGGATCTGTCCTATGGGATTTTAGGACATAATTAACTCCATTACTGTTGCTCACATAATAGGTTGCATCTCCTGATACTTTGACTTCATTCTTTTATTAATTAAGCTGATATTTGGTCTTTGCTTTTAAATGTGTAACCGATAATTTGTTTCTGTGTACCCTACAAGAACTGTGACACCTTTGTTTCATTTGGTGGGATTCTCAGCAGGGCCTCAGGTGGTGTAAATTACATTAACTCCTTCCTCTTTTTCTTATTTGATCAGTACCTTACTTGCTCAGTACTACAGTACTATATATAGCATAAATTCAAAAGCTCTTAACCTGATCAGGGTTAAGAGCATACCTTTCTGAAAATAAGTGAATAGTAATTGGTTACCCAAATGTTTCCTGCAACATAAATTCACATGTGGGGAACATGTCCCCGTATACAAATAGATCCAGTTTGCCATCTAGCCACAGCATGACTGGGTCTGTCTTAACCTTCCTTCCCTACTCCTTATCCTTAGGCAGGCAACACTTTCTACCACATCCAAGAGACAGCAGTGCCAGGCTTAATGAAGGCTAAAAAAGTAAATGATGCATCCTCAGTCCCCACTTAATGTGAGTAATTGCTGCCACTGCTTGTTTTGCATATTTCTGAGTGAAACCTTAGGCTCAAAAAAGTTAAATGAGCTTGAACAAAAGATGGCTAAGCTTTTCTTGTCATTGAGTGGCAAGTAACCTACATGGTATTAACCTTCTAACTCAAAATAGAATCAGAGATAAGGTATAATTATAATCTGAGTTCTGGATCTATAGCACTGCTGAACAAAAAATGTTCCTAAGAGGCTAACATGTTTATTTTAGTACTGAATGTTGTCTCTTTTTGCACATAATTGCTTGAATAAGAGAAAGTAGCATAAAGATTTTGCATTTTCCCAGTAATAATAGCAGTGCTAAAGTCACACTGAAATCATTTTCAAGAGGCAATGTGATACCACAGCTTTTGTATTTTTGAAAAAAAATAGCATTTCCAGTGTTAATAAAAACAAAATAAATCAGTGCACAAGTTTATACTTTCTTCACAATGCCCATGATGGCAAAAGGGATTCTTGTTTCTTGGGGAAGTGGGAGGAAAAGAGATTCATAGATATGCAACTAAAGAACTTTCCAATTGCAGTTTAAACCAGAATTTGATAAAGAAGTCTGTATAAAAAGATGGTGCATAACAAGTAAAAGACAGGACCACCCGTAGCATACAATCTTCCTCCTATTTCCTTATTTTCTTACAGATAAAAGGCCACAAAATGATATAGCCTAAACAGAAATGAATTCTTTTTCTGAAGTGTGAATATTTGTTACAGACTGAAATGATTTCTTCAAAGATGTGACAAAGTTTCAGTTTCCTTCCAGATTCCACATGAATCTTTGTGGGCCAGTGTTCACCATAATCCTTTCTAATCAGTGCTTTTTGTTTGTTTTTATATATTTTTTCCTAGATATACACTGCACAGGAACTACCTTACTACAAACCTTTTCATGAGTTGACTGTCTTTTCTTTATCACTAATAGTGAATTTATCTTACTTCAAGTATTGATAGAGTTTACATTTACAGTGAAGTCTGAGCTGACAATGTTAGATATAGCCCTGGAGACATGTAAGGGAATGTGAAGGAACTTGTATATATATATATTTTTAAGTGTGTTATCCCTACTTCAGTTACGAAATTTGGCAATGCCTTAAAGGCTAGTGAAGTTAACACCTACTGACCCTTTGAAAGGCATAAAATGGTAAAAGCAGCAAAAAACCTCCCTCAGTTCCAGATGTTCAAAAACAGTGAGTTACAAATTATGAAAGAGCTTAAAATGGCAGTATTTTGGAGTTATTATTATTAACAGTATATTTACATCTGTTTTCTGCCATATTTATCTTCCATTATACAAATTCTTTCATTTAAAAATGAAACCTGAGATTGTCACCTGAACAAAAAAAAAAATTAAACAAAAAGAATCTTTGAAGAAAACATTAATAGTTTCAACACAACCAGGTCTGTCTAGTCTGCTCTCATGTCTCTATAATGACCAGTAAATGATGCCTAAGACAAATATAAGGTCAGGGAAGCCTGTTGTAATAATGCCAATGAATAATTTCCTTGATTCTAGAGACAAGAGGTCCCTAATAGACATTGGCAAATTTTGATTCCAATATATATTTTTTTCAATAATTGACCTAAGTTTTAGACGACATTACAGCTTATGCATTATGTAAAGAATTTTTTCCGCTTGCTTCAGATCTGATCCTAGTTTCATTTGATGCTTCAGATATTGAGATACCCCTTCTCCATTTTCAACTTCTCCTCTTCAGTTTTATATGTTTCTATGATACCCTCCCCCCTCAGTTTATTTTTTCCAGATTTTTTTTGGTGTCGTGTCATAAAAATATTTCACAGTTTTAGTCATCTTTGTTGCCTTTTTTGTAATTTTTTTTCAGTTCTCATATATGTTTCCTAGGGTAGAAATGCTTCCTATTAGTCTATTTCCTTTTGACTGCTATCAAAAATGATGCGTTCATTTAACTAATTATTATAACCTAAAGATCTTATTCCTGTGTTCTAATGGTTAGCTCAGAGCACATTACTATGCATGTGAAGTCTGGACTATGCTTTCCCATCTAAGGTGAACTTAATATGCCATTTTTTTGCAGAATATTGCAAGGTAATTTGGCATTCTTCAGCTGGCACTTTTATTTATTGCCTTGAATAACCATTCAAGAAACTTTATTTTATTTTTTTCAATCTCTTTTCCAGATCATTTATGAATAGCTTAGCACAGGCCACAACACAGATCCTGTCTGCAAACCCCCTGTGACCTCTCTCCCTCCATGTTTTTCGGCTCCCCATTTCTTATCCTCTATATCTTGTTTACTTGTAATGTAAAGTAAACCTTTCCTTGTATATTGTTCAGTGTTTTTAAGTGCCTTTGGTGGGGAACCTTGAAATACATTCACTCTGAAAGTACTTTTGAAGAACAGAGTGGGACAGACACACTGAGCCTTCTCTGAGAGACCCCTGCTGAAGGAGAATGATTGTAGCATGCCATGACCGTCTTGCACCACTTGTGCCTGGATTTGCTTTCTGCAGACCCTTACATTTAAAACAAGATGGTCCACATTCAGGTCTTCTCAGGAGCAGTGTGTTGCTGGGGTCTTTAGCTGGGATTAGGAGATAAAAAGCATTTATAATTAACCCACTTGGAAATTATGTCAGAATGCAGGGTCCTGCTTGCAGGACAGAGGTGACTAACTCATGCCTGAGACCTGAGGGGTGCTAGAGTGGCTGTGATGAGGCTCTTCACAGAAACCTCTGAAAACTTCTGGTCTAGAAAGGACAATTCAAGGAGAGGAATCCCGAGCTCTTTTACATACAATTATTTTGTTTCATATTTTTGTCTACTAACAAGGCATAACTTCAGAGACTGTAAGTAAGTGCTTAGTATCCCTCAGAAAACTCATTTGAAGAACAAAAGGTTCTACCTCAAGCCTCTGGCAGGCTCAGAATCCTGTCACAACCATATGTATTTTATCTGTTTGAATGAAATATTTGCATTGTCAATAGTCATGCATTGGGCAATAATTTTTTTCTGGAGCTCTGCCTTTATTTCACCAGTGGATATCACATGGTTAATTAATTGATACTTTGTAATTTTATATTACTTTATTAGACAGGGTATAGAAATAAGCCCTCTTTTTTTTCTGATTTTTTTCACACAAATGTATGTGATACACTCTTTGATCATGACTTAGCTTGATCCTTATCTGATTGCATTTGAGAATAATTTGTTTTCCTCATTGAGCAGACTTCTTTGCTGATAAAACTGTTTCAGTGAATTATATTGAGCGCTTGAAATGTTGTCATTGAATGTGGTAAATGACCTAACTCTAATTAGGCTAACTCAAGTCTGAATTGATTTGCTTCATATGTCACTCAGAATAAATATTCTTCTCTACAATAAAGTTTCTAAGGTTTTATTTTGTGGGGTTTTTTTGCCTTTGTTTCTTTGTTTGTTTTCTGATAAAATAAATAGAAATATCTTTCAAAAATATTTCAGAAATATTTCAGATTTTTTTTTCTTTTTGGGGTTCTCAGCTTCTATTGATTTCAGCTGTTGTTGTGACAGTCTATTTAACTAATTTGGGAGTCTGATGACTACTCAGAAACCTCAACAGTTTGAAAGAGAACTACATTGATTCCTTCATTTTTTCCAAGTAAAATAATACATATCAAATCTTTCCAGTTTGGAAAGCTCCACAGAAATATTCTATAGTTATCAGCACCGAATGATTTGTTTCTGTGTCTCTATTCATTTTATGGGACTCTGTTTTAATAAGTTATCAGAATAAGATATAATATTATAATAGCTACAATTTAAATTTTGCTACTGTAGGACTACTTTTAACAGATTTATCTAATGTGTAGGTGGTATGGGGTGGGTAATAAATTAACTGAAAATGTAGGTTTCATAGAATCATAGAATCATAGAATGCTTAAGGTTGGAAGGGACCTCTAGAGATCATCTAGTCCAACCCCCCTGCACACGCAGGGTCACCTGGAGTACGTGGCACAGGACTGCATCCAAGCGGGTTTTGAAGATCTCCAGAGAAGGAGACTCCACAACCTCTCTGGGCAGCCTGTTCCAGTGCTCTGTCACCCTCACTGTTAAGAATTTTTTCCTTAAGTACCTATGGAACTTTTGATGCTTCAGTTTCTGACCATTTCTTCTAGTTCTGTTGGTAGCCACCACTGAAAAGAGGCCAGCACCATCCTCCTCACTGCCTCCCTTGAGGTACTTATAGACACCAATCAGATCCCCTCTCAGCCTTCTTTTCTTCAGGCTGAACAGGCCCAGCTCCTTCAGCCTCTCCTCATAGGGCAGATGTTCCAGGCCCCTGATCATCCTTGTAGCCCTGTGCTGGAGTCTCTCCAGCAGCTCCACATCCCTCTTGTACTGTGGAGCCCAGAACTGGACACAATACTCCAGATGTGGAGTACACATCTGTACACTTGAATGAGTTTTGCTATAAATAGTTTTGTGATAATTGTAAGAAAAATGGAGAAATATTCACATTTTAGGCCTTCAATAAAAGAAATGTTTTGCTCTCGATGTGATGACTCATGCCTCAGGATTAGGAGCTGTTTAAGACTGAGATCCAGTGAAGGAAATCACCAATTTGCCGTTAGTATCTCATTATAACAAAAGATTAGAGGAAGATCATTAGCTGTATTTAGGCATCTAAGAAGCAAATGAATGGAATTTTCAAAAGGAACCACAGGATATTACTGAAAAAGGATACAGGTAGTGCCAAAGTGAAATATTAAAGACTAATTTAGAAGCCTAAATCGCAAACTAGATCTTTACTCCTCTTCTTTTTTTTTCTAGAAGATCATAAAAAAATATGATCTAAAGGTTCATGAAGAAATCAGCAAGTTCACAAAGATTAATCTGACCGAGTTCAAACATAAATTTTGAGATAGTCACCATAGGTGCCCTTCTTTAAGTACCTGGAAAGAAACAGCACTTTTAGAGTGGATGCCTAGAACTTCCTGTATCTCTCCTCTAGCAATACAAAACAAGTAGGGTAATCAATATATTCAATGCAATGGAAAAAAATACATCACTCAATATCCTGGAAATATCTAAAAATGTGTGAGATGAATCACTTAAGTTCAGTCCAAATGCTGCTGGAAGCCATACCATGTTCTTAAATTATGCTACGGACTTGGCACCATCTCATTTGCCTACCTTTTTTCCTGGGATATTACTCAGAAACAACTAAGCTTAGAGTTTCAGTATTTCACCCTCCTCAGAAGCAGGAAAAATATTAACAAATAGGAATCAGTGATGACACATAAAAGTTTTGGGACTTAGTGAATTTCTATGATTTAATAGAATCTAGAATTTATAAAAAAAGATTTAGAGATGAAAAGGAAAATGATCTTTTGTTGTTATAATAAAGGAAAATAACAGCATATGCAGACTTCTAAAGCAATAAGAACTTAAGAAAGGTTATGTTCTTGGACATTAGTGGATTCATGAAATGAATACTGAACTACCCTGGATAGTTCTCTCAGATGTTTTAATAAACAAAACAAAGAGTTGCTGATTGGATCCTGAAACAGATTTTTAAGTGTCAGGAACCCTTTACTATCAGGACGGAGACTATCCAAAGCACAGTGAACAGTGATCCTAACTCCCTCTTCTGTCATGCTTGATGCTGAACCACCATTTATTGCAGCTCAGAATCATGCAGCAGTGAAAATACAGCAGTTGCATAATCACAGAAGAAAGATAACTGTTGTCTTTCGGCCCTCAGGGGAAATTAAACATGAATAAATTAATTATGTAATACAACTATATAGGGCATACCCTATATTAATGCCTAAGACATTTTTTTTTTCTTTTAAGACAACTCTGGTATTTATTTAAACTCATGGGTGAAAAGAATGCAAATACCAACAAAGAACTAATACTTTTGTTTTCCAGAGAACAAAGCACATTGATTGAAACTAATCAAGTAGGGCTGCATTTATTACCTTAACCTCCCCTATAAACACTTTATTTAAAAAATCTTTAAAGGCTTGAGAGGAGCTGCAACATTTGCTCGTTGTTTTACAGTGCTTTATTTAAGTTCTCATAACACTTACTTCACATAAGTGAATAGAACTTCATTTACTTTTTTTGTGGGAGAAATTAAGATGCTTACACATAATTTACACAATGCCCTTTAGAATCTGCATCTGTTTCTCCTCTTTTTCTTTAGAATAATCTTCTTCTCAGAATGAAATGTTTGATGAAAATAACAATAACACTGCCTAAACTGAAAAATGTCAATAAACAAAATAATACATAGCAACCTTAAACATAATAATAATAAACAATAAGAAAATGAACTTTTAAAAAGAGTAAACTTCAATTTGATCAATAAGTACAATTAATAAACCAAAACAAACAAGATTTTTAGTTTCATCTGCATTCAAAAATTGTTACTGGTTTCCCATTTATTGGGCCTACCCTTATATAACTGATTCTGTGTCTGTGTAGCTTACAAATGAAGCCTCTTCTCCAAGTAACAAAAAATATACCTTTAGCTTTTCAGACTGAGAAATATTTTGTGCAAAAGAACAACCAGAATAGCTATGGATATTTGCTATAGGCTGTTGCAACCATTATGCCGAAGAAACAATACAAAGGACAACCTAAATGCAAAGCTTATTCTCATTTCAGAAGAGCAAACCCAAAAGAGAAACAATTAAGGTGAGTTGCATGTGGGTTTCCTCTCTGGTAATTTATCAGTATGTTGTCAGGTTATATTTCCAATGTTACTTGATTTAAACTGCCCAGGCTTCCTTCCAAAATGACTACAGTTTCCTTCTTTACTAACACATTCCATCACCTTTTGTGGCCTTTTGTGTCTGCTCTATCCAATTTTGAATTGTTTCCGCTCCTTCCTGAATGTTCTTGTAGTCCACTGTGACCATCTACAGCTTCAAACTTAACTTTGATTTCCACTTTCAACCTATACATAGAAGTCTTGCGTTACACATTATCCTCTCTCTGTCAAGAACAGTCATCCAATAGTTGAGAATTCAGATTCAGGCACAAGAAAAGAGGAGCTTTGCCTCCTGTCAACAGGCAGAGTTACTTCACAGAGTGAACTGCATATTCCCTGTTATCTGCTAAAGAAGTGATGGGCCTGGTAACTGTTACACTAAGTGCTGTGGGTGTTTCTTGTAGGTAGGATGTGAAGACACTTAGTCTTTCAGTATGGCCATGAAAAACTGTGGCATTTACTGTCATGCTGAAGTCATTCCCATCTCTTTGCTAAAGTACCTTGCAGCCATAATCAACTGTTAATAAAATCAAGCTCAAATACCTTCCCACACATATTATTACTTTTTTTCTTATGACTGAAAGCCATTCTGAGTGTTTTTATGAAGCTGCGTATGACTAGAGAACAAATATAGCGAATGAACTGGTAGGATAAATTCTGCTGGCCCTAAAACAGCCGTATCATGTATATGAGGTCCCAAAGGTTTCTTAAAATCTATACACCATACTGATTTATTCTTATATCTGTCTCTAGCTACCATGGTGATCAGCATTCAGTCTGCGGCTTGTGTGTCAGAAAATTACTCCTGTCTGAATAGAAGCACCAGAGAGCATTGATACCAGTAATGAGCTCCTGTGTTCTGGACTTCTCGATGATTATCTTTTTCCTTTTGCTTTTCTCTGTTTCAGAGAAGACAATACCTCTTATAATACCCAGGACAAGAGGGGAAAAGATCTAGGGAAAGAAAGGTGGATCATCTGGACAAAAAGTAGCAAAATGGGTATGAGTACAGAGCTTTTGCCTTTCTTCACCCTCAGAACATTCCCCTTTCTTTTTATCTCTGGTTAAGCCTCATCTTGTAGCTGCCATTTAGGATCCTGTACTATGCAGCTGTTTTCAATATCTTCATATGTGTCATCTCTAAGAAAATTATCAGTCTCCAATGAGGAATACATGGTATTTCACAGGATAATTTCAGAATACTCCTGCGATTTTTTTTTTTTTTTTAATCTAGATTCAGTTTGGAACTGAGCAATAGAATAAAGCGAAAGTCAATGTCTTAAACACTCCTTTGCAACTATCCCCATACATAAAACAAAATAGAACAAATAAACCAAAACTCTTTGACCTTACCATTAAAAATACTGGCACGCCCTGGATGATGCCCTGGCATATTCTTCTCTTCAGTAATGTAGACCAATATCGACACATTATAATTCCACTCTAAACCTAGTGCCTAAAATTTTGCCAAATGAGAAGGGTTAGCACCGAGTCTTAATTACATCTCTTGACAGAGAAAGATTTCCTACAGAAAGCAGTTTGAGAGGAGGTAAAAAAAAAAAAAAAAAAAGATTTAAACAATGCCCTAGAATATTTTTTTTAAAAAAAAAAGCATCAGTGAATGCAATTACATATACCTCGCCTCCCTACTGTGAAATCTAAAAATAAAAAAATAAAATAAAAAAAATCCCTTTCTTATGTGTGATTATATTTGGAAAGATTTCTCTTGCCTTATTGGGCAAGTTAGAAAAACTGAGATGCTCCTGATTCCTGTGGTGCCTGCTGGCTATGCTTAGCCACATATTTCATATAGCATCTCTGAAGGTCGGCCTCTGACAAGTAGATGAGAGAAGCTGCCAAGGCCCAAACTCTCAATTGTTACCTTTTGTTCAACGAAGATGTCTGTATGATCATATATGCACCACAATATCAAGCATCTATCTGAAGTGGTAAAGCTCAACACTGATTCCCAAATGGGAGGATGACGATCGCTTTATCACTGTGGGCACCTACAAAGGAAGAGGGAAAACATGACGGACTTTAAGGTAGATGACCCTTTGAAAGGTTAATAAGCTAGGGAAGAAAGTTCCCATTCTTTGTGCATCATCCACTGCTTTAAGATGTACTTGACTCAGCACCATAAGCCATTACTGCTAGGATAACTCTGAAGAGGAGAAGAAAAGTTTTATAAAGGGAGGATATAAGAAGTGAAATTACGTAGGTAATTTTATCTAAAAGTCACCTATTTAACTTTAGGCCATATATGTCTCCTTTACAGGATTATGTATGTTCTTTAGTACTGAAAGCCCGTGAGAAATATTTTTTTTCTCCCTGACTGCGATCCGAATGAATTCTCTGTCTTCTCCTACTTGATATTCTAGGCCTGTCACTACAAACTGCACCAGATTCTTGTTCTGCTGTGCCATATCATACCTGAAGAGATATGTTGAGCAGCTCTTCAGACAAAGAAAAGCACTAATAGAAACTCTAATGCAACTACAACTGATTACAGCTTTTCGTTGCCATATAACAGAAAGCAATATTCAAAGAAGTGTTTCCTATGTGCGGAAAATTATGTAGAACAGCAGAGCCTAAAAGACAGAGCTTAGATTTCATAACCATGCCTTCAAATCTGACCTAGCTGTATCTGAAATAGTCTCTGCAAAATCTGGTAATGCATAGGTAAAAATCTGGCAGTACAAAATCTGGTAATTCATAGGTTAGGCAGAATCTATTGCATATGAGAAGAATGATTGTCATTTGTGTCATCTGTCACTTTCCAAAGATTAATGTAATGCGAATTGTAATGAAATGTCATGTAGAATTCACGTATATAAGCTAAAGACTCAATTCAGTAAATAATATTTTTACAAGTTGAGAAAGGAAAAAAAAAGAATTTCTAAGCATTTCACCATAGGTGTCTCCTTTTGAAGTGTTCTTGCGTTTTGAATGTTGTTATTTGTCAAGAAATTGAAAATACTAGAGTTTCTGAGCTTTATCATCTATTAAAGGAGATAAGGTCGAATCCAGCAGTACATATGATACAATGGTAAAACTTCCCTTTAGTTTTAAGCATGAAAATTAATTCCATTTTTCTTTCTAAGAGATAAATTCTTTCCTAATTTTTAGGAGAACACACTGGACACAAGGTGGAGCCAAAGACTCTTCAAACAACCTATTTATTACTTTTTTTTTTTTTTCTTGAGAACTCATTTTCAAAGAAACAAGTGAGAATAAACTACAAGCCTAGAGTCTGAAGCAAGTGGTTAACATAATTAGAAGTTGAACTTGAGCTATTACTCTGAATGATTTAATCATAAGGGAATTCATGAATTTTAATCATGTAGATTAAATGCATTTTTAGTCTATTATTTAAATGGCATATTCAACTTTGCAATGTCTCCTTTTCTTTAAAATATATAGACAAATCAAAATGTAAATTACCTACATTTTTTTTCTAAAAAAAAAAAGTATTGCTGTACATGTTTTTAAATATTTTGTGTTGAAGCTTATCCTTTATTCCTACTTCACTGATTTTTTGCCTGAATATATCATTGTTTGTTTTTTTTTTGTAGTAACTCCATGATATGTGGAAGAAAAATGAAATATAATATACATAGTACATAAACTACTGCATAGTATTTGTCTTTGTTGATACTGAAATATTTTTGAAGTCCAGAAGTAGTGAGAAGGAAAATAAAACTCTTCTCACCTCAAGGTGAGATGATTGCTCTTTAAATAGATGGATAAGGACTGTCATTGCAACATTGGGAAAGCATATTTCTTATCAACTCATCCTATGACTTCAAACTCATGTCTCCTGAAACTTGAAAATATTTGTTTTATTTTATTTTCCTGACTCTGCACTTGAAAGATCAGACCACTGATAAAATTTCAAAGTCGTCATCATCAGTCAGTTCCACCCACATACATATTCCTTTATAAAACAAATTAAAGAGACTTGGGAAATTAAATCCATGCTCCCATTCATGCCAATGGCTCCAAAATTTAGCTGAAAAAAGAATGGAGCCTTCAAAATTGACCATGCTGAAACTGGCACTGATGAATTACATAGCTGAATTATTATTCATATTTTCCTTTTATTTTTGTAACAGAAATATTTGGATACTTAGCCAAATAAATAAATAAATAAATAAAATCCAAGAAGTTGAGGTCTTCCTTGGACTACAGTGCCAAATAACACTTTTGTTATTGGAGGCTCACCAGCTGTTGTTGGAAAAAGATGTTGTTGGAAAAATAATTCCTTCCCTATAACTGCCATTACGTGCTTGCATAGTGATGAATTATATTGTCTATCATCTTAGCTGCTTAAGAAAAAAATCATGTATAAGTAGAAGAATCTTCAAAACCATTACAAAATTCTTGTTGCTTGAAAGTGCCTTTCTACTTGTCCATTAATATTCCAATTTCCCTAACATCTATATGATTTTTAAAAATCCAGCAAATCAATCTTTAAGAGTTTTTCTTTTAATCTTGATTTTTTTATATTCAGATAATAGATCAATAAAGTAATGTAAAACCAAGAGTAAAAGAGATAAAGGAAACAGGAAATTTATATTTCTCCCCTTCTGTTCCTGGTCTGTTTGTTTTTAATTTTCATCTCTTATGAAGCTCTTCTCTCTTAAAGGTGATGAAATACAAAAACTGTGTATGTGGAGGAACAGAAACATACACAAAATGTTGTGGCAGATTGCTGGAGTGAAAATAATGTGACTTCTCAGCCAGATTCAAAGTCAAACTGCCACAGAATTTTGAAAGGAATCATACAAGCCAAGAATTGCATTAAACACAGGGACATAGAATAGTTCAAATATTGCAGTGTAGTTCCCACTTCAACACTGTAAGTGAAGAAAAGGACAGTATATTGCTGTGAATTAGCTTAATCTGTCTGTGTTTTACAAAATAAAAAGAAAATCAACAAAAATAATGCATGACTTTCTGTCAACTTAATTGGCAAAACAAATTATCAAAGAAGCAGTATTCTTAAAAACAGTTTTGACAAGGGTTTTATGAAAGTAAAAGAAACTGGCAATATATGGATGAAATCCAGATTACTGTTGCCCATATACTTATGCCATCTGTTTTCATATAAACATAGAGTAAATCTCATGATGTTTTTACTTTTGATCATGAATGATGTTGAGTTTGCTGCCAGAGTTGAGATGTCTATCAAAAATAGCTTTGGAATTGCTAATGCTGAATTATGTAATGGTCCTAGTTGAAGTACCTTCTTCGAGTTCTTATCCAGCTCTTGTGCTCACTGCTCCTATTTCTCATGCTCTTCTTATTTATGCATGCTTTATAAGCAGAAATAGGAAATTCCCCAATTTTTAAAAGGATCATCATTCCTTTTATTTAGGATTTAAAGGATCATCAATCCATCAATCAAAAATTCTTGCCGAAATGATAGTGTGCTAGACTGCTATGTAGCTATGTATTCCCAATGAAAGTAACTAATTTTATATATAATATCCTTGGGACTTAAAAAAGGACTTTAATTTCAATCATTTTAAAAAAATGAATTTAGGGGTAGCCTTTGAAAGATTTAAATAAGAATAATTACAAAAAATATCAAAATAACAATTAAAAAATGGAATTTAATGGAAAACAATTATTTTAACATGAAAATGAAAAGGTGATATGTTTCATTTGAAAATTGAAATATTTATCTGGAAAATGTTAAAAAGATGCTGTCTGGTTTGAAGTAGATTAATGATTTTACTAAATATTTCAATTAATTGAAAGGCATATTATTTTCATAAATATTTCTATAAGATATTGCCGAGATATTTTTCTTACACATTTTGCCAAATTTTAGTTTGAATTTCAGAATAACTTTTTTTCTTGCTTTAAAAAATAAGAGGAAAAATCCTGAAAATAAATATATATTTGAGTTAACTCACTGGATAATTTTACTTGAATTCAGACCAAGTAAAATTGGGCAATAACTCAAAATTCTCTTCATGAACTGCAATGAAGTCACAGTTGCTTATCAGCTCTTAAGATACTATTAGCATAACCCTCTTAAAAACAACAAATAAACCAAAAACTTTTAAAAACAAAATAGTTACAAAGCTGTCTAGTTATTAGTCTTAGGTCCAAAATTAGAGAGGAATATGTATATAAAGTTTAATGTCACAGAGATTAGAAATGTTAGAAATATCACATACAATAAACTAGAGGGTTGTAGCTTAAGAATAGTCGTCTTCCTGATATAGAAGTAATATTGGCAGTTATGGAGCTATGAAATAGTTGATGAGAATTCCACCTCAGAAGATACCTCAGTTTCTTAGAGATTTAAGAATCAGGGGGTTTGTAACTCTTAACAGTTTCAGACATTCTCCCTAAAAGTCCTCAGCTTCTTCTTGCTCCCTGCAGGTATTCAGCTGTGCTATGTTTTGCTGAATTGTCCAATTGTTGTTTTATTTTTTTCTGGCATTATGAAAGAGAAAACAGATAAAAAAGAAAAGGAAGTAGGAAAAAGGAGAAAAAAAAACTTGAGGAAAGGGCAAACAAAGGACTTCTAGGACTTCAGTCTTAGAAGCCCTAAAATTCAATGTGTCTTGTAACACATTTCCTATAGCACAAGATAAATTTCAGAGAATAATATTCAGTTTCTGTCATACAACATGTGTCCTTTCCTTCAGAAAAGGACAGAATATGAAGACTCTGGGATCTGAATATACAGATGCATCTGTATTCATAGCTGCAAAAATAGATGAAGAAACTTTAATAACTTGCATATGAACCAAATAACCTTAGGATTTAAACCTATAAACACATTCCTTTGAAACAATGTTCATGTCAGTAGACCTTGTAGCCTTGGAGGACCTTAACTTTTTAGTTTTTTATCTTAAATGAGTTGGAAAAAATATATCAAAATAATTTTTCTCAGTTAAAATATATTCAGCAGCAATGACTTTGCGTGTTTCCTGCTTGCCTGATCCCATTTCAGTTGGACGAAAGATGTTTCTATTAATATTCTAAATTCTTGATCTCTTTATGTCTTATGGCAATGAATTATAAAGGTTGTTAATGTATTCTAAAAATCATCACTTTTTTCATGCCTTTTAAAATTGTTGCTTTTATTTTCAGCTAAAATTCTCTGTTTTTAAATGTCAAGACAGAACTTGCTATCTTGACACATGGGTCCACTCCTCACAACTTTCTCGCTCAGTGGCAGAAGTAAACCACCTGGACCTCCCTTCCAGACCACAACCCCTAGAGCTCTGAAGTCACATTACCCAAGTGGCCTTTGATGATATCACTGGTGAACACATGGCAGAAGTGAGTAATAATCAGAGGGTGAGGAAAGCTCTAACAGTCTCTCCATAACATCCCCAGCCCAAGGTCCCAGAAACTTCCTGCAGCATGAGGCTTGCTTAGTTGCATCCTCTGTTGGAAGCTCCTCCTGAAATAAAAGCCATTGACTTCGTAGAGACAGTGACTCCAAAAGCTACTGGGAAACATGACCTGAGGCATGCTACAGTCCTGAGAACATGTATGCTACTCCAAACAGCGACAAGGACCCCTTCTTTGCAAACCGATGCAAACAGCTTAATCCATTGGCTGTCTCTGTAAACACTACTTCGTATGCTCACTTGCTGTCTCTGTCCCATCTCTCAGTATTAATTTCTTCTCTTAATAGACATATTCTAACTCTTTAAAAGCTTCTTTTACTTAAGTTTTCCATTTTTGCAGAAGAGAGTTCCAAAAAAAATTATTACTATTGTTGAATCACATAGTATACTAGTAAAAAGTAGTCTTTTAAAACATTGTTCCAAAAATTATGTCAGATTTATCTGCCTTACTGTAGATGTTGAAAGTTAGAGCTCTCCATTCTCCTCTCCCATTCAGCTAATGGATAGAAACCACCTCTAGAATCTGGTCCATCTCTTCAGAAGTAGAACTAACAAAACACGTTGGATGAAACTATAGTTGTGCCTTGCCATTTGAATAAGTGAGGGAACCTTAGGTGATCATTTCACTTAAGATGTCTAAATCTATGCAGATGTATATATAACCATTGAACCTCATTTAGTGTGGCACACCCACTTTTAGGTATATATTCAGTATATTCAAGACAGCACACAAGGGTTGCCAGTCTTCAGTAAAAAAATGAAGCATACTCCAGAATTGATGGATGACATCCTACGAAATATAGTTACCACATGAATGTGAAATGACACTATTTTTCCTTGTGAAGTAGCATCCCAAATATTTTGTTCGGATAGTTTAAAAGTAACAAAGTGATCATATTTTCAGCAAGTCCTGACCACTTCAGTCATGTGCTCATTTCATCCCACTTTACATTTTACCCCATGCATTTGCAACTCTCATTTATAAATGAGTCCATAGTGCAATCTAATAAAAGTTTTTCCATTACTCAGCTGTAAAATTAACTCTCACTCATGTAACACAATTTTCACAACTTGACTTTGAGGATACTGTCTTACAGGAACTGCATTGCAAGCATGGAAGAGAAAATTAGCCACAAACTGTATGACTCTCTGAGTCTTCCATCAATCAGACACATATTCCATCCAGTTGAAAAAGGATTACTTGACTAGATGTGCATATGATTTCTGTGTGATAATTGTGTGAGTCGCATGCAAAAGCTGTTCTTCTGAAGTGGAATTGGTCAGAAATAGTAAAATGGCACATCCTCATCTCAGCTAAACCAGTGAAAATTCAGATAAATTTAATGTGTCCAACGTTAATGTAACAATAGTAGCTTCTAACTGGCTACATTTTAAATTTATTTACATTCATGAAGTTATACCTTTTAAAAATAATAGACATTTCCTCATGTAAAGTATTGACATTTATAAGAATCTGGGAAAAATTTAGTCATTATTGCTTCTGGAAATTAAATTTCACTTTATGCATTCCTTGGAGAAAATTTCTGGCAATTAAGTGGACTGGTGAATTGCTAAGGCCTCTTTTTACTTCTAAAATATATTCATATTATCTTTTTTTTTTTTTTGCAAGGGGAGGGGGAGAAAAACAAAATAATTACAAACCAATAATAAAGAACTTTATGTAGAGCGATATCACAGTTATTTTAAATTCTGCTAGCATTATAACGCTAGATGAGACTTTATTCAAAGGAGCATGAGGACGTTAGGCATTTAATTGCTATTAAAATTTAGTAATACATTCTAGTGCTGTTTCCAAATTAGTTGCCATTTTGTGTATGTGTGAGTGTGTGTAAATATATTTAGACATAAATGTTTGCATCTTTTAATATCCATGTTTTTGTAATAAAGGAGAGATGGGAGGAATAACAGATAATATTTATCAAATATTTTATTGCTGCCCTCAGCTAAAAAGAAATCATAACAAAACTCTGCTATGGTGAAAATTGCTTTACAATTTCCATTTTTTTGGTAATATTTCTGCTCATGATTGATTAGAGATTAGGATACTCTGTTGCATTGATTATTGCTCTGCTTTATTTCTCAGTGTTTCTGATTTTAACTTTTGCTACTCATGTTCAGTTTTCCACTTAGTGATGATTTATTTTCTTGTTTTGTAACTTGCTCTTCTCCCAGTGCTAGAAAGGACTTTATGTAGTTGCGCTGTGAGCCTGGAAGCTTGAAACTTCATCGAGGATGACAGAAGTGAAATAAGTTTGAAGGCTGATTTCAAATGTATGTATAAGCAAATGATTACATAACTTACAGTGGGGTACTGCACTATACATGGAGATTTAGAAATCTTCAGAAAACCAAAGAACTAAATTATCAATTGGCTTGTAACAATCATAGACCCTATAGCTTTCACCGTCAGAAATGCATTGTCCAGGGGAAAGTTTGCAGACATGGCTGTTTAAAGGTCAATGTGAGAAAAAGCTGTATGAGGACAGACAAAAAGAAATATTGCAACTCTGAACTGCCTTCATATGCCAGGTATTATGGCAATATTTATACTCCTTTTTTAGTTAAGATTTACACTCCTGACTTGAAGTCCTTCCTTCCATGAGGAGCCAAGGAGTCCAAGATAAAAGCTCTGCTTCCCAAGCAGCACAATCTGGGGACAAAACACGTACTCTGAGCGCCACAATGAAGTAAGAAATAGGCTGAACAGAATGCTATCAGCATTTTGTTCTCACTCAGAGAGCAATATGAATTGGCTTTAGTATGCTTGTTTCGCCAAATTTACATCACTGCCACTAAGAGGAAAAACAGAAGAATGTAATTATTAAAAGCAGAAAAATTGCTCTCTTTTTTTTTAGGACTCTTTTAAAATTATTATTAAACTATGTCCTGATATCTCTGTTCTGTAATAGCATCTTATTTCAGTGAATCTTGTGATATTCATCCATTTCTTACAGAATTTTGAAAATGCAACAGGAGACATGAATCTTCTATCAGAATAGCACTATGTGTGCATGCAAAGAACAGAATTCCAGAATAGCTACACCACAGGGATGCACAAACATCTGGCTAATACAGTGAATGTCCTAGGATGCATTTATGCTCAAAAACTGTCTAGTGATACTTAGTCTAATGACTAATGTAATTCACTTTTGTTTTCCATCATTATATTAGTTCACCAATATCTATTAACAGATAAAATATAATACTTTTCTTAATATTTTAAAAACTTATTATTCATAAACAAAATATAGTAAAAGATGGTGATATCAAGCAACATTAAGAAACACACTCTTTAGCTATTTCACAGTCTCCCTAGACCTAAGATAGGCAAATCAACAGACAATTCTATTGATTCCTGTGGTCAAAGACTCTGAAGTTCCAAATTCTGGAGTACAGGCCTTATCAATGAACTTCCAGAAAAAGACCTCATATCTTAAATGCATATTTTGTACAATAAAGGCGTGTGGTTTTTTTTTATTTATTTTTTATTTTCCTAGAGTGAGTCCAATTCTTTGCCAAGCTTTTCTTCCAAGTGATAAGAATACAGCTGGCCTGTGATGTAACAATATACCATGAGTGAAAGTGTGCAAGTCTTCAGATGGTAAATTAGGCAAAATATTGTGTATAATGTTGCAGGGTTTTGTTTGTTTATTTGCTTATTTGGTTGGTTGGTTTTCTTTCTTTTTCTTTTTTTTTTTTTGTGTGTGTGTGTGTGTTTTGTTTTTTGTTTTTCCTTGCCTGTTTGTTTTAGTTTTCCAGGACTTTGATGTTAAATTAAACTGCAAAAGTAAATTACTTTGTTTATTTGTTCAGGAGGAAATGGGAACACAGCTTTTGCCACGATTATTTGTTTTCCAAAGAGTATGGTGATGTATTTTTCCAACCAGTCTTTTTCTACAATGAGTTACAGGTATTTTTATGAAGTATAATGCGTGTTTGCTGAGCTACAGTTAAAGACAGCTAGGCAGCTGATAATATACAGTGGACTTTTTCCTCCATCAGTCTTTTCATAGGCTGTGAATCATATTGTTTTATCCTGAAACAGTATAATTTAATGTAAAGAACAGAGAAGAAAAGACAGGGTTCAGACTTGCTGTGAATGTGATATG
>NW_028288730.1:0-52886 GCF_059628265.1 Tinamus guttatus
CAGAAATTGCTTTAAGAAATATAAAAAAAAAGCCTTTACTGTAACTCAAGGTTGAAATTCAAACCTGGCTTGGGATACCAGAGAGAAGAAAAGCACACATCTAACACAGACACACTGGTGGTGCTAGAAGTTACATAGGCCCAACAGTGGCGGGGGGGAAAAGCAACTATATCATGTCCCTTGAGAGCAATGATGAATTATTTAATTGATCATAAGTAAAAGTAATTTTAAAAGCAAAAACAAACAACAACAACAAAAAACAAACACACACACACACCACACAACAAGGAAAGAAAAGGAAACAAGATTTAATAGGCACATTAATAAGCACTCTTTCCTTCTTGTTCATGACAAGTGGAAATGATTTAACCCACCAGTAATGTCAAGAGTGGCTTAGTAGGAATGAAAAAGGAACTATAGGATTAAATCTATTCCAGTAAACTGAACTTCAGTTATTAAAAGACCAAGAGTAAATACTGAATGTTGACTCAAAGAATATTTCAGCTAAAGACAAAGCCTTAAAATTATGCAAAAAAAGTGACAGGAAAAAAAAGGAAAAATAGATTAAGAATGATTGTAGCTATGGGACAATACAGCTGAGTAGATATTGTAAAGCTGTCTTCCTGTCTGGATAAAGAATTATCTTTCTGACAGCATAAAGCAGACAGCAGTTAGTCCTACACAGCCATTATATAATCACACCCACACGAAAACACAAGACAGACAAACAGATGCCAAGTATTTTCAGCCTCGTTGCATTTTTCATAGTTGTTTAGAAGAGGTTTTAAGTATACACCTCAGTAGGAATCTTATTAGTTGTTTAAAGACATCTATTCACCCATGCACAAGCTTGGAAGTAACATCATCCTGAAATAAAAATCCATGGAAATGAATTTCTGGCTCACCCGGGTGCCTCAATGCCTGGAGAGGGGTTTCCACCTTGATCTTACCCAGCCAACTCAAACTTCCTCATGTCCCCAGGAGCTCACCAGCAACCAATGGCCTCCAGATTTTGTTGCTTATCAACTGACACTTTCTTCTACCCAAGTAAAACCAAAGCAATGAACAGATTTGGCAGATATCAAGGCTTCAATTTGTTCTGGCAAAACCCAGGTTGGTTGAACTGACTGTTGCAGCTGCACAAGGAAGCACAGATTTGCTCTCATAGCAGATTGAGATAATGGCTACCAGAGCTCTTCTGCATTTCACAGATATCAAATTCATTTGGGAACTTAATTGCTAACATCTCTGAAATGGGGATCATAATTTACCATTTCTGCTGCCTGGCCTCTTCTGCTGGAATATTACTCAGCTTGTTGCACATGCCTTGCAAATCCCACAGGGGCAAGAATAGATCTCCTGGTGTCACCTGCAGAGAGGTCATGGCAGCAGTAATGCCTAAGCACTATACAATACTCAAGTACGGGCAAGCATTGCACAGAGACCTTGGAGAACACCACCTTTGCAAAAATGTTTTCCAATAAAGGTGGCATCCAGGGATGTCCCTTCCACACCCAAATAAGTCTAGCACAACCAGATCATCTTCAGAAGCACTCATCTTCAAACTCCAGCTTCAGGACCAGTGGATTAGTTACCAGGCTGGATAGAATGGCAGCTTTCATATTGCCTTGCTCCTTTCTGCACATGATACAAGTTGTGCACTCCAGTTCTGAGGTCCAGCTCCTGTAGGAACAGTGATGTTCATAGTATCCATCATCATAATTTTCTCCCTTCACCTCCATACCATGCATTAATGAGGTACAGAGTAAATGCTTTGGCAGCATCTACACACTATTCCCTGCAGTTGGTATTTTTTCTTAGCCCGCTCCTAGGTCTGCAGTGGTTCAATTCATTACTTCCACCAGATGCACTACCAGCACACATGACAAGCAGCACTCTGGCTCTGCAGGTGCCAATAGGCTCTCCCACCAACAGCAGATTTCAGAAACACCTCGGCAGCCAATCTCGGGGGGGGGGGGGGGGAAGAGATTTTAAAGATGCTTAAAGATTTTTTTCCATTCTATTAAGCATGTTATAAATTGCCCTCTGCTAGTGGAGATACCGGAAGCTCCCATACATACTAAAGAGCCAATTCAAATAAGTCACCTTAACTGCCTCTTCTTTCATTAAGAAAATACTTAGGGAATTCTACTTCCTGCTGTAAGGTGGCTTCTAGCTAGTATTTACCAGCAATTATTTGAGAAAGAGCCATAGATTCAATTTTATCAAAACTGGACTAAAAAGTTCCCAAAAGATATGTATACAGTGTATGGGACTACAAAATACTAGATATGTTTAATTACCTCAAGATCAAATAACCTTTACTGAGAAGCAAGCATTCCTAAATAATCATTGCACTTTATCAATATACCAGAGATCCCAGGCAATTTGAGATCAACTACTCTCTACTAAATATAGCCATAAAATATCCAAATACCAGCAAAGCCAAATATCCCTATGATGCCTACAGCGTAAAAATAAAATAAAAATATATATCAAGGTCTCAAGCAAAAACAAGAACAGTGTATATTCAGGCTGGCTTGTCTCTGCTGGGAGATGGAAAGTACAAACTTTGGAAGTGAGCATCACTGTTTCATATTACTGCTCAATAAAAGGATAAATACTCTCTTCATTAAATGTCCAACCATTAACAAGTAAAAAAACTTTTTTTCCCCTCCCCCTCTCTTCTCTCCTCTCCTTCCTGAGCTCACTTTCTTTTCAAAGAAAGTCAATTTTATGACAGCTTACTTGGCAGACACAAACAGAAATTGTTCATTTGTCTTGCACACCAAGACATTAGCCCACTAAAAATAATCATATAAGTTCATATTTTACTGGAATAGCTCAACATATAGCTATGGTTCTACTGAAAGGAGACATTCACAGAAATTTGAGTCTACAGCCCTCAGCATTTTCACACTCTTGTTTGAAGATTACAAAATTTTCAGTTAATGCAATACAATTCTAATAACTGTGCAGGAGACGAAGGTACTCTAGATATTTATTTTTCAATGTATGATATTTAATGATAAGAAATAAGGCCTGAAGATCATAAAATATAAAATAGAAATGTAATTCACCAAATAAATATTTGACTGAGAACAAGGCGCATACTAAGCCATACTTCATGGAATTACAATGAAGTTCAGGCACATCAACAGGAAAACCATATTGCTTTATGATTTATAACTTTTGGTCTGTTTAGCAGAAACTGAACCAACTGAAACATAATTTCATCATTAAAGTCTTTCACATCACCAGCTTCCACAAGATCATATAACAGCTTGCTCTCTGTACCTCAACAGATATTCTTCCGAAGGTTATTTCGAAGAGTTTCCACAGTTAATGCTAAAGTATTTAACTGGTAACAAAAGAAGGCAAAGTATTTTCCATCAGTCACTACTGCCTGTGATCCAAAAGGACGAAACACATCTGCTTCATTCCAGAATCCTACAAAATAAAAAGCAATACTAGTTATTTCGGACTCAGAATTCCTACTAGCACACACATCTAAACCCAGATCCCAAAATAAAGAAAAACAGCAGGAACTGCAGCAACCTTTCAGTGTGTGTGTGTGTGGGGGGGGGGGGGGGAATACTGCCTGAAGAACACAAGCATTCCTTGCACAGGCTAACAAAGGTGATATATACTACTGCCTTTCTCATCTTGTAAAAGATCCCTAATGGGTGTTTGTCTTTTACATCAGTCACCTTGTTTTAACAGTGTAATTGCTGCCTGGCTCATAGGGACCTGTGTAGAGAATCTAAATATAAAAGCAATTTGATCTTCTAGGAGGCTTTAAAAATTAGATACTTAAGTTATGAATGCATTAAGCTCTAAAAGAGGGAAAAAGGCTTTTGGCTATCCCACTCTTTTAGAGGACACTGAGTATTTTTTTCATGATAGAAGAAAAGTTTGCATTTCTATGGGCATAACCGGTTAATTTAATTTGCCAGGCAAAACTAAGAAGGTTATGCCAGTAGGAATTCACACTTCAAACAATCCCTGTTGAGCATTAAAGTCCTCCAACACTTTTTATTTACATATTTATGTATGTATATTAGAAAGATTACATTCAATGACACTAGATAGTGATACATTATAGAAAAAAACTTTAGAGATTGAATCATGTTGTTCTCATCATTGCCCTTAGAACTGTAAGCAGCTTTGACGCAGAGACCTAATTGGCTTCAATATTTCGTGTCCACAAAAAAGAATCAAGCTTTAACATAACTGCCATTAGAAACACAATTTGATGAAGAGCCAATAATATACATACGCCAAAGAATTTTCTCCAATCAATTGTTTCAAAACTGATGCAACAGATCAGCAAACCAGCTTCCAGTACCACTAGCTAGCAGTTACAGTTACATGCATTCAGTCATTCAGTTCTCCTCTACACCCCCTTGTCTAATGCTGAGGTCTATTTCACAGGTATTGTAACTTCTAAGTAGGGATCCTGCAGAAAGCAGGAGCAATAAGTGGGAGGAAAAAAAAATCTCAGAAAATATAAAGCATTATTGACCTCTTTACTTCCTAGACACAGAGTTTCTAATAGAACATAAATGGATATATTTAGAAAGCACGCTAGGATAAATAAGAGAAGCTTGTTCTTGCTAAAGTAGCAGTTTATGATTCAGAAGACATTTCTCTATTTTAGACTAAGAAAAAAAATCAGGCAAGCAACAAAAAACTTACCATATTCTTCTGCATTTCCAATAGACATTCCTACCAATTGCAAATAATTAGAAAAGCATACCAAAAGTCCTTGTAGCAACCCTACTTAATGCATGGTTTTCAGAAGCAGAAGCATTAGAAGATAGAAGAAGGGCTATAGAGCATGATAATTGGCATTCATCACCAGAAAGATTTTTATAAAT
The DNA here is from genome assembly GCF_059628265.1 of Tinamus guttatus. Taxonomy (NCBI): domain Eukaryota; kingdom Metazoa; phylum Chordata; class Aves; order Tinamiformes; family Tinamidae; genus Tinamus; species Tinamus guttatus. The sequence continues at coordinate 4,881 of NW_028288730.1, forward strand.
TGCCTGTCTCACCTTGATACATTGCTTATGCTGCTGTCCAGGCAAAGAGACTTGCAAAACCATTAGCTTGATAAGTAACTTCCATTCGATCTTAAAGATTTACATTTAAGAACCTTTGCCTTTTTAGTTAAAAAAAAAAAAAAGAAAAGAAAAAAGAAAAGAAAAACTTGCTATGGAAAATATCCACACCTCTAGAAGTTGTTTTGGTACACGGATCTGGAGGTGTGGGTGATTGTCTATCTGAAGCCACACAGGATCGACTCTACTTTTTTGGTGTCCTTGAGCAGCAACTTCCTCACCATGAGGTCAATAATAATTAACCTCGGGATTCAAGCCGGAAACAAAGGGGGAAGCAGTGGTCATCCATTTGTGTATAAAACTGTCCCAACTGCTGCTTTGTTGATGCAGTAAAACTGAACAATCAAAGCATTTCTGCACACCATGAGTTTTACAGAGTGAGGGGAAGTACTAGCTATGTTTGACACCACCCAGCTCAGCCAGTGACACTGCTGTGGGGTTCACAGATCAGCCCACCCGCCCAGGGCCCCTCTCCTCTCCCACCCCTGCTCCGCACCAAGGGAGGAAACAGCCAACAGCGGGTTGTGGTGGCAGAGGGAAGCAGCAAGCAAGGAGACGAGCTGCGTGAGAAAGGGCCCGGGCGTGTGGTCCTGGTCGCGGTAGAAAAACAGCCGCTTCTTGTTCTGGTAGAAGCTCTCCTGCAGGAGAACGTCACAGGCGAGCGAGGGCAGCTCGCCCGGGTCCACGCCCGGGGCCGCCTCTGCCACGGGCTGCGGCGCCGCAGCTGCACCTCCCAGCTCCGGGGCTCCCGCGGGCTCTGAAACAGCCGCCCCCGTCCCTCCGCCGCCCCTCCAGGCTCCGAAGCTCCCGTGAGGACAGCCCCAGCACGAAGACAGCCTTGGTGAAGCTCTAGTACAAGCGGTCAGCGTTGAGAGTGAAGATCTGCGAATAAATCACGTATATGGGCCGCTCGGAAATATGATCGATCGCTGGAAGTCACGTGGACAAACCAGCCTTCCAATCGCGGGGCTCCTGAGAGGATCAGCGCGCAGCCGGGAAAAAAAGGGACGAGTCCTTCCTGCGCGTCACGCCGCCGGAACGGCTGCACCGCTCAGGCGCCGCGGCGCGGGTTGTGCGCATGCGCAGTGCGCGCCTTCCCCGCCCTCAGGGGGCGGGAACTACAGTTCCCGAAGTGCAGAGCGGCAGGGGGTTGGTTGGCTGGGCCTGTTTGCCATTTGTTCCCTGAGCTGCGCCCCCGGTTTGTTTCTCATCAGTATAAAATTAATGTAACAAAGCAGGAGTGCTTACTGCTGTTAGTCTGTAATCCCAGTAATCACCCGCACACTCAACCTGGTGGTTTAAAAGCAAGCTTTATTAGCCGGCCGGCAGCGGACCTCTTACAGTTGGTCCTGAGATCTGCACTGTCTGAGGAGTTCGTGTTTTTATAGACAACTGCAACTCCCTCATATGTTATTTGCGGCTACCAGTTCTTCACGGCTGATTCCCCTTTCACAATCCCCTTTCACAATTTCTCGCACAGAATTTTCTTAATCTTATCTCGTGGCTGCAGCAAGAGCAGGATGTGGTATCCTGTTAGTTCTTGTTCTTGACAGCTCTTACCTAAGGCAGCATAAGTAGCAAGCTATGCTTACAGAAGCAGATGGCAAGGTTAACTGTAGGTCACACAGCCTATGCCTTATACTTCTTAAGTGTGCAAGCTTTTTACAGAAGCAGAAAGCATGCTACCCTGTTACCCTTTATAGGCCTTACACTTCTCTGAACTGGGCAGTGGCAAAATCTGACCTTCGTGATCCAACCTCCACCTCGAGCTCCATCTTTAACCAGCTAATGACTTACCTGGTCACTGTCCATTTTTTTTTTTGGCCCCTTGTAGGGACGAAATAGTTAATATAGAGTGTAATAATAAGCTAGTCAATACTTAGTCTCAAAGTGCAGGAATTCTTGATAAATGGCAGGACAGGTGACTCTGCATGGAGGGGTTGCCTATCTACAAAGACTCCTGATATATGGCAAGATGGGATGGTCTGCATGGAGGGGTTGCTTATCCAGAGGTGTCCCAGTCGGCAATAAAATATAGATAACATTGACATGAAAGCAGAACAGGAAAACGGGAGGGGGGACATTTTTGGGGTAAAAACAGTATAAAAGAGGGACGACCGAAACAGTCGGGGTCCGTGGTGTGACCCTTGCGTGGGAAAGCCCGGACCCCAGCTAGCTGGTAATACTTATTATCTTTCTCCTATTATTAAAAAGCACAATATATTGATGGTGTTTGCCTCTTTCTCCGTCAATTCAAAAACCGGACCTAACACCCTCAGCATTAGTCAGGAGGACTTCAGGAGAAGCTCCTCATGTTGCAGTGGAGCAATCACAGTGCACACAGAATGCAGCCTTGCTCTCCTGCATTCAGGAAGAAGCTTTTTGGACAGAAGTAATTTTATGCATCATCACTCTCAGGAGGTAATTAGGACCCTAAGCATTGAAATGTCATTCACTCTAAACCACAGAAATCTTTCTAAAATAAAAAAGAGACTCTCTGAACTGCTTGAAAACGGACTCTGAAGCATGGAAATTTTACTGAGGACAAAATTTTAGGCAGACTAAGAACTATAGCAGAAATAGAAGACACTATTTACAAAATCTGAAAAAGCATGGATATGTATGAATCAGTCCAGGATCAATGAAACAGAAGTCAGCCTCTTTTTCTCTGCATACATGAAAGTAAAGATTGAGGTGGTCTGTTCTGTTTACTATAGAAAATACTGATTTTTACTGGCTAAAAGTTACCCACAGTATAAAGTATATACTGAAGTAACAGACAGAAACTGCATAGTTTTTGAAGCTGACTTTAATGAAAATAATTCTACTATACTAAAATGTGATTTATTACGACAGTTGATTATGAAACTACAAGTAAGCTAAAATAGGCATGCTGACACTTCAAGTAGTAGTAGTACAGTTATTCCTTGAGATAGGTGGAAAAGCTGAAGGTGTTGCTCTTTGGGGGTCAGATAAAATTTACTATTCTTTTTTATTTTTCTTTTCTTTACTTGATCCCTCCTAGTATTTGGTAAAGATTTGTGTGTGTGCATTTCTGTGGCATTTCTACACTTCCTGAACTGTCTGAAGCATTTAGAATGACTGGGAGCAGGGGAATTATGACTGGAAGTAGTATAGCAGGCATTTATATCACAGATACTCTACTCCCTTTCATTAGCACTGCAGTTGTTTTGGGGAGGATTTTCAGAGTACATGACAAAGATTGAAACAGAGGGTAATAAGTAAGATAGAATTAATCAAAAAGTGAACAAAAGCTTTACTTACATTAAGATTAATAGTGAATTTACAAATCATAGAATCATAGAATGCTTAAGGTTGGAAGGGACCTCTAGAGATCACCTAGTCCAACCCCCCTGCACACGCAGGGTCACCTAGAGCATGTGGCACAGGACTACATCCAGTGGGTTTTGAAGATCTCCAGAGAGGGAGATTCCACAACCTCTCCTGGCAACCTGCTCCAGTGCTCTGTCACACTCACTGTTAAGAAATTTTAACTTAAGTTCCTGTGGAACTTTTGGTGCTTCAGTTTGTGGCCATTACCTCTAGTTCTGTCGGTGGCCACCAGTGAAAAGAGGCCAGCACCATTCTCCTCACTCCCTCCCTTGAGGTACTTATAGAAACTGATCAGATCCCCTCTCAACCTTCTCTTCTCCAGGCTGAACAGGCCCAGCTCCCTCAGTCTCTCCTCACAGGGCAGATGTTCCAGGCCCCTGATCATCCGTGTAGCCCTGTGCTGGACTCTCTCCAGCAGCTCCACATCCCTCTTGTACTGTGGAGCCCAGAAATGGACACAATACTCCAGATGTGGCCTCACCAGGGCTGAGTAGAGGGGCAGGATCACCTCCCTCGACCTGCTGGAGACACTCTTCTTAATGCACCCCAGGATCCCATTGGCCTTCTTGGCCACAAGGGCACACTGCTGCCTCATGGTCAACTTGTCATCCACCACGACACCCAGGTCCCTCTCTGCAGAGCTGCTCTCCAGAAGGTCAGTCCCCAGCCTGTACTGGTGTCTGGGGTTATTCCTCCCCAGGTGCAGGACCTTGCACTTGGCCTTGTTCAATTGCACGAGGTTTTTCACCGCCCAGTTGTCCAGTCTGTCCAGGTCCCTCTGGATGGCAGCGCAGCCCTCTGGGGTATCAGCTACTCCTCCCAGTTTGGTATCATCAGCAAACTTGCTGAGGGAGCACTCTGTGCCTTCATCCAGGTCATTGATGAATAAATTGAACAGGACTGGACCAAGGACTGACCCCTGGGGGACCCCGCTAGCTACAGGCCTCCAACTAGACTTGGCACCACTGATCACCACTCTCTGGGCCCTGCCATCCAGCCAGTTGTTAATCCACCTCAGCATCCACTCATCTAACCCACACTGCCGGAGCTTGCCCAGGAGGACGCTGTGAGGGACAGTGTCAAAAGCCTTGCTGAAATCCAGATATATGACATCCACCGCTCTCCCGTCTTCTACCCAGCCGGTCATTTCATCATAGAAGGCTATCAGGTTAGTCAAGCATGATTTCCCCTTGGTGAACCCATGCTGACCACTTCTGAGCACCTTCTTATCCTCCACATGTTTGGAGACAACAGCCAGGATGAGCTGCTCCATCACTTTTCCAGGGAGAGAGGTGAGGCTCACCGGCCTGTGTTGCAGCTTGGAGCGGGTCAGGAATGCCAGACAGCAACTTCCTAGAAGCTGGAACTGACTTCGTTTATTAGCTTTTCATGCAGTACATTTATATGATTCTTAACAATTAGTGATGTAATTACACAGGCTCCTAATTGGTAGACAATGATCTAACTCAGACCCTTACAGCCCCCCTTACTTGTTTAGCTCATCCTTTTAGTTCAACAGCTCTTTTATTCCCTCTGACCTTGGTCTACTTTCTTATCTCCTAGTTAGCACTCCCTTTGTTCTTTCACTGAAACCTGAAGGCTGGAATTGAGCAGGCCTGCTGGGCAGCCATGTACGCGGCTCTCTAGCCATCCCTCTACAATTCCCCCTTTTTCTTTTGTACCAGCAAGGCCTGCTTAGTAGTACAGGACACTTCTTCCTCTCATGATGTTCTGCAGGCTCACACTTCCCACCGCTAGGGTACCAGCTGTTTGCCTGCTACATCTGATGTATGTGAGGTTGCTTCCAGCTAAGGCCTCTCCCATTTTCTCTGTCACCCATCCGATTTCAGAAACCAAGCATAGATAATTACTCTTGAGGTAACACTCGTCGGCAGGATACTGAGACTGAGTATTCTCTTGAGTTAGCAGATTAGAGGGTTGCTGACAGACTCCCAACTCGGCAGGCGTCCCCGCAGAGACAACGTGGGTCTCAGTGTTAGGAGTCTCACCGCCCCCCCCCTTTACGCTCTGCTTTATCTGTTTAAGCCCGGTGCATCCTGTCACGTAGGGCCAGTACGTGCCAGCAGGCAGACCGGGGCGGGTGGACAAACTCCACCTTCAGTCACATAACCTTCCCTCCTGGTCGTGCAGGTGCGCATACCAGTAAGTGGTCGCAACCGTCAGTCTGAGGGTCTTGCCTTTCTCATCTCCTCCCTCTCGGGTGTTTGACCTTCAAACTAATTTAGAGGATGTTTGCAGTTAAGTTGGCTACAAGCCCGGTTGAGCAGCCGCCTTCAGCTGCTTTTGGAGGAGGTCGGCTCTGAGCCTGGCTGGGCAGCCGCCTCCGCGCTCCTTATCTCTCAACCCGGGCAGGCAAACATCTTCTTTCTCAAGGTCTTAGGTTCTGTTTTGTACAACAGTTTTATGATTCTACGGATCGTACAAGTTTCCAGCCTTCAACCATACCTCATGTCAGCATCAATATACATAGGATGAAACACATGATAAAGAGGAACATAGCAAATAGAAATACTAGCCCTACTAGCGGTTGCTATCCTCGTCTAAAGCATTACAATTCTTCAACCCCCACTTTAAAAGAGAAATCAAATCCCCCCTTTTCTTTAGATTAGGTGACCCCGGGAAGCAAGCCAGCCTTGAGGCGTCAGATTCGGATTGCGTGAAAAAGCAGTTAATAACCGTGACATTAAAGCGCGCAAACAGGTACAAGCAATCATTAAGCCAATTACAAACAACAGTCCCCATAGTAACAACATTAACAACGATTTCATCAACGATTTTATCCGTCCCCCAATTCCTAACCAGTCCGTTAGTCCATCTAGACCGAAGAATCCCACATCCTTTGTTACTTTCTCTGTATGCTTGGTCAGGTCGTGGAGCTGTTGATGTATCGCCGCTGAATGATCCTTCAAGTCCATACAGCACATGCCGTCAAAGTCCTGACACCCATGTCCGTGAGCAAGAAGCAGGAAATCAATAGCGGCACGGTTTTGTAATACAGCGTGTTGTACCTGGGTTAAATCATCTGACAATTCGCTAAGCACCATACTGGTTGCGTTTGCCTGCTTGACTGCCCAGCATGCAAGATGTTCAATATTCCTGTGGGCTCGGGCGGCTGACACCCCAGGACCGAAGAAAGACGCCACTATCACCTCCCAATCATTCCATAAATCAACATCATCAATGCAATCACTGCTTATAGCAACCTTTGTACTTCTTCGTCGCCTAACTGCTATTTTCCGGCTCCCAGGAGGCCCGTGGGGCCATATCATACTAAGGCGACCGATTGTGCAAGGTCCTCCCATGGGCTGGGCTGGAATGCCAGCCCAGGCTCGATTTCCAGATATAAGGAAATATCCAGGAGGAAGTTTACGAGGCAGAGCATTACCTTTAACCTCAGGGACTGACCCGGCGCACCAGTTTTCCCAACTTAACCTGTTTCCAATCGGGTTTACAGGGGTGGTGTTATTGGATAAGCGGAGTGGATAAGGCAGTGGTACTGCCGTGGCGCTAGTATTTAAAAAAATGCAAGCAGTAGCATTAAGAGAATCTAGTAGCTCAAACTCCTGTGGGGGGTTATCCATATCCAGCTGACCGTTAACCCACTGGTCGAACTGCGACATCACGACAGACATGTTCTTATAGTCACACCAGCTGCTACTTGCGTTCTTACAACTATCATCATAGTGAGCCGCAAAAACCACCGCTTCGCTATCGTTAAGTGGGACCCCTACCAAACAGGTCACAAAGGGTGTGCTGGGTGTCGCTAAGCTAGCACAAAATTGTGTAGTATTTAGCTCTCTGGCCAATGTTACCCAGATATTTTGCCGAGGGTCGAACAGCCGTGGGTGGAGTACCGAAGCCTCCCACTCACAGACATTAAGGCCCACGAGAATCAGCACCAGAAATGTCTTCATCTTGCGTGGGTGGCGTTGGCCCCTCTGCTACCTTCGTCCACCTGCTGGGCACCCACAGGGGACCTGGTGTCAAGATTAATTTTGCGATTTGTTGACAGTCACTAGGAAGAAGCATATCGCTGTTAAAAATGTAGGATAGCATTTGTCTGGAGGGCTCGCCTTTGATCCCCCAACGCACGACCGTATCCCTCAATTGACTCAGAATTTTCCAGTCAAACGGATCCCATTTACCCGCTGCCCCCCCTTGACCATCCGGCTCAAAGGTTACCGGGCACGCTACCCTCATAGCCGGCTCCCATTGACCCTCCAGAATTGCATCCCTGATAACCCCAGACCAACGCGAAGAGGAAACCCGCGGACCCGAAAGCCCCCCGGAAGCCCCCGACCACCCCCCATCTGTGGCTCGCCCATCTGCCTGGGCTTGAACCAGCGCTCTAGAGGCTTCTCGGAACAGCTTATCAGAGGGTCGGTCCCGGCTTCGCTCTGGTGGTTGCTCCTGTGGTCTATTTCCAGCTGCCCCTGCCGGGAGTGATGGCGCCGATGGCTGCTGTGGCGATTCGGGAGTCGCGGTCGATTCGGCTGGCGCAGGTTCCGGTGGTGGAGGTGATGACTCCAAGGGACGCTGAAGTTGCGACGACCCACCTCCGAGAACGCTATCGATCAACTCCTTGGCGGTGCTCTTTGGGACTGCAGTGGCGCCTCGTCCAAGGGGGCCCTTCTGCACTGCCGATCCCTCAGGAGTTGATTCCTCCCCTTGCAGCATCTGCGTCGCGGCTGCTACCATTTTCTTTTCAGCCTGCATACACTTGAGCTGATTCGCCACCTCGCGCCAAGTTTGACCCAGTTCTTTGGCAGCTTTGTTGCCCTCCAGAGTGGCTTCCCATAATGAGTTCCCTATCTCACGCCACTCTGTTATACTAAAAACAAATTGTGGCTCCTTTAAATGTCCTTTCTCCCTTGCCCACTTAATCAACTCATACAGCTTCTTCGTGCTCACTGCTGCTTCCCTTTTTGCTAATAAGTCCAGCAGCAGTTGTTCAGCAGCTTCTCGCTCCATGTACACGTGCACTGGGAATTCTGCTTCTAACCGTTACCCCACGCCGTCTTCCCGTGTGCGCAATCACGGCCGGCTTACCCGCTCCGGTCCCCTTCTTGGTCGGATCACTCGGCTGCACCCGTACGTCGTCCTCCGGAATCCCGCACCGTTGTGCCAGGTCCCTGTACCAGTCCCTGTTCGGAATCTGGTCCCTGTTCGGGCGCCACTTGTTGCAGCTTGGAGCGGGTCAGGAATGCCAGACAGCAACTTCATAGAAGCTGGAACTGACTTCGTTTATTAGCTTTTCATGCAGTACATTTATATGATTCTTAACAATTAGTGATGTAATTACACAGGCTCCTAATTGGTAGACAATGATCTAACTCAGACCCTTACAGCCCCCCTTACTTGTTTAGCTCATCCTTTTAGTTCAACAGCTCTTTTATTCCCTCTGACCTTGGTCTACTTTCTTATCTCCTAGTTAGCACTCCCTTTGTTCTTTCACTGAAACCTGAAGGCTGGAATTGAGCAGGCCTGCTGGGCAGCCATGTACGCGGCTCTCTAGCCATCCCTCTACAGGCCTGTAGTTGCCTGGGTCCTCCTTCTTGCCTTTTTTGAAGACTGGAGTGACATTGGCTTTCTTCCAGTCATCTGGCACCTCCCCTGTTCTCCAGGACCTTTCAAAGATGATGGAGAGCGGCTTAGCAATAACATCCGCAGCTTAGCTATGACCTCTGCCAGCTCCCGCAGCACTCTGGGGTGCATCCCATCAGGGCCCATGGATTTATGGATGTCAAGTTTCCCTAGGTGCTCTCTGACCCAATCTTCCTCTACCCAGGGCAAGTCTTCCTCTCTCCAGACACCTTCTCTGGTTTCTAGGGTCTGGGATTCCAGGGGGCTGCCCTTGGTAAACACTGAAGCGAAGAAGGCATTCAGTAGCTCTGCTTTTTCCATGTCTTTTGTAACCAGGGAACCCACCCTGTTCACCAGTGGACCCACATTTTGCCTAATCTTCCTTTTACCATTGATATATTTGAAAAAGCTCTTCTTCTTGTGTTTAACATCTCTTGCCAGATTTAATTTCAGTTGTGCCTTGGCTTTCCTTGTCACATCCCTGCATTCCCTGACAACATTCCTATATTCCTCTCAAGGAGCCTGTCCTTTTTTCCACTTTCTGTGTAGTGCCTTTTTCTGTTTGAGTTTTGCCTTGAGTTTTGCTCCTTGCTCATCCACGCAGGTCTCCTGTCCCCCCTGCCTGACTTCTTACTCAAAGGGACGCACGGCTCCTGAGCATGGAGGAAGTGCTGCTTGAATACTGGCCAGCTCTCTTGGGCCTCCCTTCCTGCTAGAGCTCTAGCCCATGGGATTCTTCCGAGGAGGTCTCTGAAGAGGCCAAAGTTGGCCCTCCTGAAGTCCATGGTTGCAAATGGCATCTGAGGGCCATCAGGGAATGCGAAAGGGAAATCGACTGGTGGAGCTGCATCCTGCAGTCTTCCCAGGAAAGCTACCCTCAGAACTCCCCAATTCCGTCAGAAAGTCCAGTGCCCTCTTGCCCTAGGGTAGAGGGGGTGGACTTAACAGTTTCCAGGGACGACCAACAATGGAAACGGGTCCCCACTCGAGGTGGCAGAAGATCCCCTCCACAGCCCACCTCACCTCCACCGGTGACCACGTTCAACAGGTACGAGGCCCTGGAACATGTGAATCAGATAGAGGAGGCCTTGAACCAAGGCCCATCTAAGGGGATCTCTACACAGGGGCAGTCTAATCCATGCAGCAAGGCTGCTCCCCCTAAAGTGAAAAGGAGCACCCGGAAGAAGCGGCGGGTGATCGTCGTGGGTGACTCCACGCTGCAGGGCACGGAGGCACCGATATGTAGACCGGACCCCTCATCCAGAGAGGTCTGCTGCTTACCTGGGGCCAAAATAAAGGATATCACAGAAAGGCTCCCAAGAATTGTTCAGGAGTCAGACTATTATCCTCTACTATTGATTCATGTGGGTGCTAATGATGCCATGGGGAAAATGAGGGACGTCAAGCAAGACTTCAGAGCCCTAGGGATGGCCATCAAAGGTACAGGTGCCCAGGTGGTGTTCTCCTCCATTCTGCCAACGAGGGGAATGGACTCAAGGAGGAGAAGGCGAATATGGCAGCTTAACAACTGGCTGCGCCGCTGGACCTGGCAACAGGGTTTCGGCTTCTACGACCATGGGTCTCTGTTTGATGACCAACAGCTAGTGGGGAACGATGGTACTCATCTTAGCAAGAGGGGCACACGTCTCTTTGCAAAAAGGCTGGCCAACCTGGTTAGGAGGGCTTTAAACTAGGCAAGAAGGGGGAAGGGGAGTGGCACACTGACGCGGCAAGCAGTACCGCACAGCCCAGGTCAGATGGCGTCCAGCGGGAGTATGGTAGTGGGGAAGTGAGGATAGGAAATGATCACAGAGGGTCCTCTTTCACCCCTCCTGGGAAACCTGTGGCCTCTGTTGCTTCCCTGAAATGCCTGTATACCAATGCGCGAAGCATGGGGAATAAGCAGGATGAACTGGAGATCTGTGTGCGGTCCCAGCGTCATGATCTCATCGGAATCACAGAGACGTGGTGGGATAGCTCGCACGACTGGAGCGCTGCCATGGAAGGCTATGTGCTCTTTAGGAAGGACAGGCTGGGAAGGCGAGGTGGTGGAGTTGCTCTTTATGTGAGAGAGCAACTGGAATGCATGGAGCTCAACCTGGGAGTCGAGGATGAGCGAGTTGAGAGCTTGTGGGTAAGGATTAGAGGGCAGGCTAATGTGGGAGACACTGTGGTGGGTGTCTGCTACCGGCCACCTGACCAGGACGAGGAGGTTGATGAGGCCTTCTATAGGCAGCTGGATGTTGCCTCACGGTCACAGGCCCTGGTTCTCATGGGGGACTTCAACTACCCCGACATCAACTGGGAGGACAACACAGCCAGGCATAAGCAGTCCTGGAGGTTCCTGCAGAGCGTCGACGATAACTTTTTGACGCAGGTTGTGGAGGAGCCAACGAGGAGAGGTGGGCTACTGGACCTCGTGCTATCAAATAGGGAGGGCCTAGTAGGAGATGTTAAGGTGGGGGGTAGCCTCGGCTGCAGTGACCATGAGTTGGTGGAGTTCAGGATTCAACGAGGAGGAGGAAGGGCTGTAAGTAGCCTTGCGACGATGGACTTCAGGAGGGCCAACTTTAGCCTCTTCAGAGACCTCCTCGGTAGAATCCCATGGGCTAGTGCTCTAGAAGGCAGGGGGGCCCAAGAGAGCTGGTTAGTTTTCAAGCGGCACTTTCTCCACGTCCAGCAACAGTGCATCCCTGTGTGTAGGAAGGGAGGCAGAGGGGGCAGGCGACCTGCGTGGATGAGCCGGGAGCTTGCGGCAATGCTCAAGCAGAAGGCAGCGGTATACAGAATGTGGAAAAAGGGACAGGCCCCCTGGGAGAAATACAGGAACGTAGTCAGGGAGTGCAGAGATGCGACAAGGAAAGCTAAGGCACGTCTGGAAGGCAAGCTGGCAAGGGACGTTAAAAATAACAAAAAAAAATTCTTCAAATACATTAACAGCAAAAGGAAGATCAGGGAAAACGTGGGTCCGCTGGAGGACGGGATGGGCACCTTGGTTACAAATAACGCAGAAAAAGCAGAGTTGCTCAATGCCTTCTTTGCTTCGGTGTTTACCAAGGGCAGCCCTTTAGAGCCCCAGGCCCTAGAGGCAAGAGAAGAAGCTGGTGGAGAGGAAGACTTGCCCTGGGTAGAGGAAGATTGGGTCAGAGAGCACCTAAGGAACCTCGATACCCACAAATCCATGGGCCCTGATGGGATGCACCCCAGAGTGCTGCGGGAGCTGGCAGATGCCATAGCTAAGCCGCTCTCCATCATCTTTGAAAGATCCTGGAGAACGGGGGAGGTGCCGGAAGACTGGAAGAAGGCCAATGTCACGCCAGTCTTCAAAAAAGGCAAGAAGGAGGACCCAGGCAACTACAGGCCAGTCAGCCTCACCTCCGTCCCCGGAAAAGTGATGGAACGGCTCATACTGGCTGTTGTCTCCAGGCACATGGAGGACAAGAAGGTGCTCAAGAGTAGTCAGCATGGATTCACCAAGGGAAAATCTTGCCTGACTAACCTGATAGCCTTCTATGATGAAATGACCGGCTGGATAGACGAGGGGAGAGCGGTGGATGTCGTCTATCTTGACTTCACCAAGGCTTTTGACACCGTCCCTCACAACATCCTCCTGGGCAAGCTCCGGAAGTGTGGGATAGATGAGTGGACAGTGAGATGGATTAGGAACTGGCTGGATGGCAGGGCCCAGAGAGTGGTGATCAGCGGTGCAGAGTCTAGTTGGAGGCCTGTGGCTAGTGGGGTCCCCCAGGGGTCAGTCCTTGGTCCAGTCCTGTTCAATTTATTCATCAATGACCTGGATGAAGGCACAGAGTGCTCCCTCAGCAAGTTTGCTGATGATACCAAACTGGGAGGAGTAGCCGATACCCCAGAGGGCTGTGCTGCCATCCAGAGGGACCTGGACAGACTGGACAACTGGGCGGTGAAAAACCTCATGCAATTCAACAAGGCCAAGTGCAAGGTCCTGCACCTGGGGAGGAATAACCCCAGACACCAGTACAGGCTGGGGACCGAGCTTGTGGAGAGCAGCTCTGCGGAGAAAGACCTGGGTGTCATGGTGGACGACAAGTTGACCATGAGGCAGCAGTGTGCCCTCGTGGCCAAGAAGGCCAATGGGATCCTGGGCTGCATTAAGAAGAGCATCTCTAGCAGGTCGAGGGAGGTGATCCTGCCCCTCTACTCAGCCCTGGTGAGGCCGCATCTGGAGTACTGTGTCCAGTTCTGGGCTCCACAGTACAAGAGGGATGTGGAGCTGCTGGAGAGAGTCCAGCGCAGGGCTACAAGGATGATCAGGGGCCTGGAACATCTGCCCTATGAGGAGAGGCTGAGTGAGCTGGGCCTGTTCAGCCTGGAGAAGAGAAGGCTGAGAGGGGATCTAATCAGTGTATATAAATACCTCAAGGGAGGGAGTGCAGAGGACGGGGATGGTCTCTTTTCAGTGGTGGCCACTGATAGGACTAGAGGAAATGGCCGGAAACTGAAACATCAAAAATTCCATAGGAACTTAAGGAAAAATTTCTTAACAGTGAGGGTGACAGAGCACTGGAACAGGCTGCCCAGAGAGGTTGTGGAGTCTCCTTCTCTGGAGATCTTCAAAACCCGCTTGGATGCAGTCCTGTGCCACGTGCTTTAGGTGTCCCTGCGTATGCAGGGGGGTTGGACTAGATGATCTCTAGAGGTCCCTTCCAACCCTAAGCATTCTATGATTCTATGATTCTATGATTCTATGATTAAAATGTCAAGTTTGCAAGTTAGTTAAATAGCAGGCATTTAAGAGTATCCACTTTTGATTTTTAATTTTTAATCTAACTACACCCTTAATTTTACTCTAACTACTCCCTTCATCGTCTAACTACTCCCTTGTCCCACAAGTCAAAATGGGACAGCTGTACAAGACCGAGGATTTTAAGTCTTTTTTTTTTTTTTTTTTAGTCTCCTTTTTGTTACAGGCCTGAGATCCTCTGAGGAATTCCAGACTTCTCTCTCCATAGGAATGTAAATGAAATTTGACTCTTCCTTTGGGAAGGGCACTTAAATCAGAAGGGACAAGAAGCTTAGATTAGATGACTGACCCTATAGGGAACAACCTCCCTCATCTTCCTGATCCCACATACTAAAACTTCCATCTGCATTTGAATTACTTTTTTTTCCCCCTGACTCCTAAAGGACACTGGCCAAATGTGGCCAAGATAAAGTTATTAAATCTACTCCCTTGTAATCACGGAGAGCCACACTATGAATGTACAGAAGCTTATATGTAAAATCACCACTACAAATCTTAGTTTTTTTGCTCCTGCAACTCCTGTTTCAGTTTGGTAGTTAGAAATGTTCTTCCCATTTCATGCATAAATGTATTCATGGACAATTTATACTGTGTTGTCCTTGTGCAAACATCATCCATTAGCTAAATTAGTTTTGTTTGTTTTTTTTTTTTTCCTCTCCAGTGTTTTCCTTCTAAAATGGTCATGGAGACCAATCAAATCACCTGTCAACCTGTCAACCCTCATTATAGAGACTAAACAAGATCTTCCAACACAGACAGCTCTCTATTTCCTTGATCATCCTGACCGACCTTTCTTGCATTTCCTCCAGTTTTGCATTTGTCACAGTGATATGTGATCAGACTGTACCCATTATGTCATACAAGGAAGCTCTATTGCACCAGGATTACTAGCACTTTACCGCTTTCTTTCATGTCCTCAAATGACAATTGCCTTCCTTGCAACTTTACAACATTGTGAACAATTTTTTTAGGATAGCTTTTTAACCTTCAATAAGTTCCGTGCAGAAACTTAACACAAATTGTGAAACATATGAAAGATCAAAGGACTGATTTTATTTTCCCTGCTTTATTCAAAAGATTTGACCATTATCCATCCTGATACTTGAGTTGAGAAAGTATGTATTTTCCTTGTTTCCTGAAGGGAACACTACAGTTTCTAATTTATATTATACTGCCTCTAAACCCAAAGCATCTTTATGTTGGTTAAATAGATGCCTAAAAAGATCCTGGATGAGCCAATTCATACCTTGTCTAAATTGTTGGATATAAATGCTAAAATGAGTGTTGTAGCTCAGCTATAAATCTTGGAAATAGAAACTAGAACCTCAGTTCCACCTAGAAAATCATGGGAGAGGATTAGTTAGAAGCCCAAGAGCAGATCTGAGTCTGCTACAATTCCAACTTACCCTACAGGCTAATGTTGAAATTATTCTGTGTTCCTGAAATTCAGAATTTAAAGTACATGCCAAATGCACTCACTCAGAGATGAGATTGCATAGACACTAATTACTAGGTAGGCTTAAATGCAAAAAAACATCCCTTTCACTATTCTCCACTAGAAGTGCGGGCACAACCCAAAGAGGATCAGGTGGAGCACATGGTGAAGGCATATTTTATTCAAGGCCCGGCAGGAGTTGAAGTTCAGAGTCTGCTTCACATGCCCACTGTGTGGGAATCGCATCTGCAGCTGCTGGGAAGGATTTGGTCCTCCCACTCATTAAGCCATTTCTTTCATGACTGGACCTTGCTGCTGGCACATTCATTTCCTCAGGGAACTACAGCTCATTTTAGAAGGAAGAGACAGGAGATAGTGAGATTAAAGCTCCAAAGGGAGTGACCACCAAACATGGGTTTTGTTGTTAGATTCAGTACCAAAAGATACTGTCGTTCTAGATTCTAGAGCAGAGATGGTAAAGCCTTGGCGCATCTAAGTAATGCTGAGAGACAATGATGCTCCATTTCATTTGTCTTTGGGAAGTTAGTTCAAAGATGCAGCAAAAATAGATTAAAAATCAGTTCTAAAAACGTTTGTAGTGAAAGGAATCTCTAGAGACATGGAAAGCAAAGTTACTAATTAAAATCAGGTATTTGTTTTGTAGTAGTAGCATCTCACGTCCTCAGACAAAGATCAAAGCTCCATTGTACTACACATCATACCCATACATAATAAATAAGATGGCTCCTATGTCACAGATCTTACACAAAGAAATAGTACAGATACCACTGTTTTTTTCTGGCATGTGGGCATCACTTCAAAAACAATCACCACCAACAATCCACCAGAACAGAATGGAAGTCACCGGACAATCATCAGGATATCTCTGCAATCCCCCACTGAAGTTTCCGGGAGGTAATAGAAGGGAAACCAGTTTTCAACCAGATAGGAATATTGCCATTTTTAACCAGGGTAAAATTTAAACAATGATTTGGAAAAGTGTCCATAAAATGGCAGATCTGTTCAGCAGGAATAAAGAGGTATAAAGAAATCAGGAGTAGAGTCCATACTTTTCAAATACATGCAGTTTATTTGCTCTTCCTTTGGTATATAAACACACACAAACACATTGGCCTTGAGATTATTTCCTTTTTGCTGCCTTCATGTTTATGCAGTGTATGTATCTGCTGACCTATACATCTTGCAAGAAAGAAAATGGCCTAATGGAGCATTTTGAAAACCTTTTAACCTTTAATTCCCTGCCTAGCCATATGTTTTGTCTGTGACTCAAGGCATGATCCACAAAAGAACTTGAGTGAGCAAATCTACCTTGCTGGTCACCTAAAGCTCTTATTTCTATCTGAATAGGACTTGAAACTACCTATTTATTTTAAAGTTAATATGCTAGCCTAAAATGTATAAGGTATTTCAGAACTGGAAGGAATAGGTCTCTTTGGAAGATCTTTCCAACTGTTATTGACACTGCTCTGTTTAGAATTACAAGTTCATTCTTCCTCAAAGCAAGTGTGATATTAGATATTCACTGGAGAAAGGAAAAATACAAGTGTGTCATATTTGTGCTTTTACTCTCTCTGTCTGACCGACTTAATGGGAAAACAGGAGGTGTCAGCTTCTTTCCTCTTTCTCTGGTTGGGTTTTCTGTATTTACAGATTTATTGTTTTATGTTCAGCCTTTGCTAGCTTAGGTAACATCAGCAAGACTGTAATTTCCATTTAAAATTCCACAGACTGTAATAGACACAATCTGCATTGTTGACAGATGTTTGTCATTTTATGGCTTGTTCTATGTCCTATGATCATTTTAAAATAGATTCTGTGTAACAATGACAGATGCGACATGATAATTTAAAGCAACCCATACCATATCTATATGGAGTAGGGAAGAGTTATCATCACCTTTACTAATGGAAATCCATGGTCAAAACATGCTTCCTAAAAGATCTTCCAAATGCCTTTGTAGGAATATAACAAGTATATGACAGGCTGAACTTTTCTAGTATGTGTGCGCCAAAATGAAAATGCTATATAAGGTTCCAAGCAGCACCAGTTAGAATTCAGTCTGTGTTATGATTCAACTGCTATTTTATTGCAGATTCTCAGACAAATTCCATTTGGGCTAAAATTGTCTATTTTTGTCTATGTTTCAAAGCTCTTCTCCCATCTTGGGAGATGGTCCCATCAGACCATTGTATGCACGAGACAAGTTTTCCTCAGGGCTGTTTTGTATGTGCTTAAAATCCACAAGCATAGGTTAAATCTCCTCTCGGAGATAGTGCTAGAAGAAAAATCTTCATTCTGATACTAGTGAATAATATAAAAGAAACAGAAGTTGGTTGACTGGAGGAAATAATATCCTCTCATTTTGAAAGGCAAATAGAGATACTCGGATTCTGATGAGAAAGGTAAATGATGATTCAAATATTTGCACTTGTCATTCACACAATTAAAATATTCGGCTGCTGGAAAGTGTTCATGTTTATGAGAAAAAAAAATGTTGAATCAGTGGTAGCATTCTAAAGATCAAGCTAAGGAAAGACTGCTGAGTAGACTCAGCCCAATGGCAAGATGAGGGACTGGTTGAGGGATACAAATGTTACAGAACACCCCCCCACTAATTTATGTGAATATTAATATGACATTACCGAGGTGGCAAGTGTTTCTAACAGGTGTCATGAAAGTGGTATTTGAAGAACAGCAGGCATTCCACTTTCTGATGCTTTCTTTCTAATATCAAGGACACTAAACCTTTTCATGCAGCTTAAATGGAATATATATCTGCCATTGACTGCCTGAGTGCTTTCTAGAGTCTTGAATGTTTGTTATATTTTCCAAATTACCTAACTATTCTAAATAACCAAAAAGCAATGCTGATCATCCAAGAGTGAGTTTTTACAGGCCAAAGGAAGCTACGGATCTGAAGGACACAGCGGCCTAAATGAAGAGCATCCTGCCATCTGCACTGCATACCAGTTCTGTCATCCTGGAAGACTGTAAGAAAGATAGCACTCAGTTGAAGAAAGCCACGTGCCTGCCCCTTGCACACTTTTAGCTGGTCTGGCACTGGGAAGCATCCTGCCATGTTTGATGCTGGTAGAGCCACACACCCCACTTAATTAATTGTTCAATTACAAAACTGTGCAAAAAGCCACCTTCTGGACTGGATCTAATATCTAGCCAGATCGGAGTGCAGACTACCCTGTTCAAAGGACCTTCCATTAGCAATATAGCTTTAGTACTAAAAACTAGGTAAAAACAGTATCTCAAGATGAGTGAGGACAGGTATCAGTACAAAACAGAACAGGAGCCACAGGATCATAGCAGGAAATCCTGACTACCATGTGGATTTCTAAATGCAGCACCAGATTTAGTTTCTCTCTGAATATGATGTTTTTTTTTTCCACAGTGAAAAAATGCAAAAGTACAATCCTTTCCAATCAAAATATTTCCCACTTGAAGCAACATTTAGTTTGTTTGAATAGCTTGAGGTTTGAGAGCAGTTTATTTGGTAATAATAATAAAAAAAATTCTGCATCTTCTTCTAAATAGTAGAGTAACCTTTATTGCTTAAATTCTCAAGTGCTGACAACCAAAAGTACTTAGACTGTCTTCTCTAACTGTATTTAACATTTTTAATATATGAAAGTCAGCTGATATTTATCCCTGATGATTAAGTCTAGAGAATGACTATAAGATAAATAGGTGACCTGACTATGACTCATAACTGACTCACAGTCAAATGCCTGTTAAGACTGTATTTCTAAAAAGAAAAATAACATATAGTTAAAGATTTTATTTTTTCTTCTACATAAATTTAAGTGCTCATTTCCTGACTTCTGCCATGGCCTCCTTTTCCACTGCGTCATTGGGTCCCTGTCTCAGTGTTTGACCACCCTCATGGCAAAGACATTTTTTCTTTATCTAGTCAGAATTTCCCAAGCTCCCACTTGTGCCTTTTCCCTCTCAGCCTTCTTCTGTCCTCTTCAAAAAAGAAAGTCTGGCTCTGTTTTCTTAGGTCTTCTTCGCATTAGGTAGCTGAAGACAGCCATAGGATCTTTGCTGATCTTCTCCAAGCTGAATGAGCCCTGATCCCTTCTTCTACTGGGGAGTCCAAGTTCGGACATGATACTTCAGATTCAGTCAAGTAAAGGGGAAGAATCACTTCTCTTAGCCCTGGCTGTCCCCTGTTCACACAGCCTAGGAAGCTGTTGGCTGCCTTTGCTGCCAGGGCACATTGCTGGCTCACGCTCAATTTATTGTCCACCAGCACCCGTAGGTCTTTTTATACAGAGCTGCTCTCCACGCCCCTCCTCCTGTAGCCTGTATTGGTGCATGGGGTTATTCTGCCCCAGGTTCCAGAACGTTCCAGAGGTTCCTGCCAGCCCATACCTCCAGCCTATAAAAAATGCAATAGTCTCAGTATAGTCATAACCACAAAAGTGTTTGGACAATAAAGTGCAATTTACATCTAATACCAAACTGACTTGGAAATTTGGTATTGGGCTAGCCAAAGGTAAAGCCAAGGAGGACTTTTTTCTTGTGATATGAGAGAGCCAGTGTCTGCTGAAGATATCCAGGAATTCTGCTTTATTGTTATTTGCTTTCCAGTTTCATCATAAATATTATAAGCCCTTACCAATGTTGAGTTTGCTGTCACTGATTTATCTTACGTTACCAGAATAACAGAGACCACATCTGTACTAGTAAAACACTGAATGACTCCAGGTGTCATGAAACAGCACACCTCAATACTATGAACCTGTCTTAGCCCCCACACCAGTGTTTCACGAACCCATTACTTATTACGACTGTCCCCTGCTTATGCCCATGCCAGTAAATGCCCAGAAGAGTCTGGTTGGCCCAGATCAAAACCATCACATGGACTAGTCCAGCAGATTACTAATTCAGACATTTGAGCTCCATCATAAAGAACAAAGCTAGACGTTGCTTAATTTCCTGTTATAGATCTTACCTGGTTTTCTCCTCATAGCTCTATCTTTTATCTGTCATTGTCCAAACTTCTCTTTAAGCAACATTTCCAACAGTTTAATAACCTAGCAGACTGCACTTTATTGACTTTCAATGAGATCCAAGTGCCAAAGTCACTTTGTGTGACTCATCTTACCTACTTCCAACTGTTTCTGAGTTAGACATCCAGACAATACTAATTTGCAAACCAGAGAGAGATCAGCACCGTAAGAGTGATTCATTCTATCCATTCTTAACACTTTTTTTTACTAGGAAGTATAAATAAGTCCCCAGAGCTAAATCCCTACTGAAACAGGATCCACCATCTAATTCTGAAAGAGACTCATGAACTTAAGCTATAAGTTTAGAGGAATTCTAAGCTGTTGTCACAATATTTATGAAGCATTTTATGATACCACATTATTTGCAGACTATAGGATTGCTTCTTTATGACAGTTTCTGTTTTTCAGTATAGTGACAAATGGAGTAATTACATCTGAGAAATTCAGAGGCTAGTGTGTTTGGTGAAAAGCCGCTACCACATAAAGAGAATATTAAAGCTATCAAAAAGCAAATGTGTTGACTATGTAAAATAAAATATTGCTGTACTATTGCCAAGATGCTTTCAGATGTCACATGAAGGACTGCACAAAGAGAAATACCACTAGATGTCACCATCCTTCCATTGAAAATGCATCAGTAATCAGCTGGCTTTTCCAGAGCCTGATTTATAAGTACCACTGGGTCCACGAGTAACAGACTGAGATGATGTCTTAGGTCATGGTTTTCCAGCTCTATTGATGTGTAATCCAATCAAAAGCCATGTGCCATCCTTTCTTTCAAGTAGCACTGTGCTTGGATAGTTTTAAAAGGCTAATTCTCAGGTGAGAGCCCAAATTTAAGTTTGATGTTAGCCAAGATTCCCTAAACTAAGATGAAACGTTGTTTTAAGTTCATCAAATGCTGTCATACAGTCCAGCTGATAGCAACTTGTTTGGAGAGTAGGAAGTAAGATCCTATTCCCCTCTCTTCTGTTGATCTGATATATGACTTGGGCAAGCCACTCCACCTTTGCTTCTTTGTTTTCCCTTTAGTACTGACACAATAGTTTCCTCGATGCAAAAACTATGTCTAAGAATGTATTTGTTGGATTATTTGTATTCTGAGAGCAGATAATGGCAGATGTTGCCCAGAGGGTCTGAAACCATAGCTAGCTGCATGGGTCCAGCTAAGAATAATGCTGGTAGGAAATACCTGCCTCCTCTTTTAACCTTACCCCAGCTAGAGTGCTAAGAATGGACTGGAAGGCAAAGAATAGGAGTTGTCCTGGTATCAGATGTTGTGGCCTATTAAAGGTTGCTGACTTAATATGACAGTAACTCAAAATCTGCCTAATCTAAGATGGACCTCAGGGCATCACGTATATGCCCAAGAATTGCTGAGCGGTTATGGAGCTGTAATCTAGTTACACAGATTCTGCTCTTGTCCATTGGAGCATCTTCCCTCACTGAAACAACCTTCCTTAGAGACAGGGCTAGAGTCAGGAAACTTATTGGAACCACTTGCTACTGAACAGCTCTGAACCTGCTTCCTCTCAGTTTATTCTGTTGAGTGGAATCAGCTGCATTCAGGTTTAATTTTGCAATAGGCAGATACAGATAGGAGCCAAATTCAGCTATTATCTCCTGGATAGGCCATCCATCCTTTTTGGCCCTGAACCGGGGTTCATCCTTACTTATTTCATCACTCTCTTTCACAGAAGTATGATTAAATAAAACATTCTAAAAAGTCTCATTGGTATAGTCTTTCTTTTACCACTGATAAATCTGATCATTTGGAATTTGAGGGGGAACATCTGTTCTCATTATTAGTATGACAATGGGAGAAAATTTATCCTTTCCATTAATTTTCTCCCATTTTATTATGCTAGGTGCTTTTGTTCTTCAGAGAGAAAAATCAGAGAAATACCAGCACAAAATGGTTAACAAAAGCTTGTAACAGGGCAAATCAAGTATGTACCTTTCAGACACAGACCAAACCAAATATGCTTAAGTGCAATAATCAGCACTTATGTTCTCACTGACAGTCCCCTCACTCCTGCAGCGATCCTCATGTTGAGGTGAGCCCATAATATCAAGTTTGAGTATAGAAGACCCAACACATGAGAGACTCACTCCTTTCATATGTTGATGAGGATATTCTATTTTGGATCTAAAGAAGAAAATATTTTTTTGAGCCAATTGGCCTGTTTGGTTACTACTGCAGCACGAATCACTAGAAGAACAAGGAGTGACTGATGAGAAAAAGACAAAGGTTACTAGATAATTATTATATAAAGAACATGACTTAAACCTGTCAGCACACGAGGTGACAACACGGAATGTAGTCCCTGGAGGCCGCTCAGTTTTGCAGGAAAACAGCGGAATTGCACAACACAGCAATAAACCCGCATAGAATATCACAGTCTGTAATTTAAAATAGGCACCATGTAAATAAAATCCCAGTCCATTATGCATAAGTTTTTTTACAAGCACACAACTTTGGTATCATGCATTTCAAAATGAGCAAAGAACAAATTTCTTATATTCCAAGGCTGTGCTTCATATACATTAATAAAAATCACATAAAACAACAAGAATGTAAAAATATAGGATCCTCACAGCCTTCTTTGATGAAGTGTTTCATTGGTCAACCACAGGATACTCTCTGAATGAATCTGAGCAGTTGTGTCTGGCAAAAGCTGTGAGATATTCAGTACCCGAACCATATGAAATGAGATAGTCACACTATCATAGCAAAAAGCTTTTATTCCTTATGCAGCATTGTCATGTGTGGTGCACAATACATCTTTAAACAGCTTTCAACTCCTATTTCAGAGCAATTTGTTAAAAAGCAAGTGGCCTGGGACTTCCCTCAGAGAAAGCTGCTGTGCTAATGTTGGATTGGGAAGAAGGCAATTTCCGTACGCTTAGTTTTACATGCACTTGGTTTCTGATAATTCATTTCAACACTATTATATCATATTACTCTAGTAACCATGGCAGGGTTAGTAGTAAAACTTCAAATATCCACTGAGGAGATATTTAGGTTGACGTTAACCTAACATGGATGTTATTCAGGTTTCTCTTATAGTCAGTGGGTATCTATGCAATGTCTACACAGCAATTTCTCTATACTTAGAGCAGATATCTACATATAGCCAGCTTAATAGTTCTCCAGCTATTGTCTGTAATGAGAAATTATGCATCCAACACACTTGCAGACACATGTGGTAGACACTAAAGCTAAACCTTGGTCACTTATGTAGGTAATATGACTTCTTCAGCTAGCATATTAGAGTTGGACAGAGCCAGCTAAAAGCTTTTTAGCAATATGGGCAAACTTGAATTTTCATGTGACATGAATGATGGACTTGCTACTCCTTCTATCAGGGGATGAGGTAACTACTGCTCTGGGGAGGGACTGCCCTTTCCCCCAGCAGTTCTCCATAACTCTATGGGATTGAACTTCCTTTAAAGAAGCTGATTTTTCCACAAAATAAAAACATGTAATATTTCATCTTTTTATATCAGTTCAGGATGGAATAAGTTTCATAGATATCAGAACTTCCCTTGGACAAACATGACCACTTTTCCCCCTTATTTTAGAGCCTTTGCTAGAATGCCATCTGGAATGCTTTGATCGGTCTGATTTTACCTCCTTCTTGCCTACAGTGCAGCTTTCTTCATGTCCAACCATTTACAATTTTTCCCCTTCAGTTTTCTTACATGCATTCTTCTTCTAAAATATTAAAACTTTAGAAAGATTTATCTTGGAGCTCGATTGCTTTTTTTACTCCCATTTCTGAAAAAAAAAAAGTCACTTTCAAAATCCTGCTGCTATCACACATAGTCTGTTATATATCAACAAATTATATTTTTGGTTGATTCTAAAAGAAGTGGAGTCAGCAGTTAGAAACAGAAAATGTCCTTCATTTTTCTGTTTTTATTTGACAGCATGGTGTACAGAATAAAATAATTATAGCATTTATTGCTCTTACATTTGCTCTTCCACACTAAAATATCTCCATTTCAAATTAACAGTTTGGTCTGTGATTTTAATCTGCAAACATCAGTTTCTGTGATTACTTTAGTTCTGCTCTAGTTATGCTTTTTGCTCCCTAACAAAATTTAAAATCTCTTCTCCCAGATGTAGCTTCTTCTGGAATTTTGAAAAAAAAAAAAAAAAAAGCTTTGGCAGTCTCAGTCCCATAGAACGGTCTTGAAAAGCTTTCTTTTCCTCCGCTTTCCTCTCAGAGTGCCTAAGCTCATCATTTTCCCACTCAAGCCCAGAGGAGACAGCAGTTTAATACCCTGGGATAGGTGTGAGCCTTCCTTAGCACTGTGCTGTTACAGTGTGCAGCTGTGGCCGTGATTTTATCCCTCCAGCTCTACCCCACTACTGTCATGACTTGGACACAAACATTTTAACATTATTTAACACCTTTCAGAGCAGAGCCAGTAGATAACATTAAAACACTGGCAACCACCAGTATCTGTGCTTCCTCCCTACAGCAGAGAAGACAGAGAAAAAGGTAGAAAAAATATACTAAAGTTCATAACGTCAGGCACTTTGTATTTCCTTTGTCTTCCTTGAAAAAAAGCAGTGTTACCCTAGCAATCAGCACTATCCCATTCCCTGCCTACTGCGACATCTCGGCAAAACTCTTCTACGTGTCCAGATCCCTCCCTCCCTCGTCTCTTCCCTCTTTGCGTTACTTCTCCACAAAGAGAAGTTGGGGGCACAGAGGGAGCTGGAGGAGGGAGATCTGCACAACACACAGCACGTGCTCTCCAAACAGCAATCTGCCCCCTTGACATTGGCTCTATCAACATGATTTGGTCCATATATTCAGAGCCATTCTCTCTCTCCGCACCCTGAGGAAACACAGTATTCTAGAGACCTTAATTCATAAAGAACTTAATCATTTAACATTCATGTCAGTGTATTTTATGCATATGCTTAAAGTTAAGCAGAAGCTTAAATAATAGAAGTGGTTTTCAAAATCAGGGTCTAATTCTGGCAGAGCATTATGTACTGGCAGCGTAAATTCTTCCTCACAAAGAGCTATATAAGTCCCTTTGCAGGCCCAAATTCTAGAGCACTGTGGCCAAAATCATGCCTTGAATTACACTGGTTAAGCTTCCAAAAACAAATCTGCAAAGAAAACAGCCTGTAAGCCCAGCAGATGATTTTGATTAATAAGAATATGTTCCTAAAAGTAAATTTACAGTGACTCTTAAAAAGTCCTACGGTACTATTAACTAGTAAAACAAAATGTAAAACAAAGACACCTTCTAAGATAACATACACACTTACGGCTACAAATTACCTGACAGTTTTTCCAAAAGAAAACAATTGGCCCTAAACAGTGAGATGCTGTGGAGTGGTACCCATAAGTGTGTTTTGTCTTTGCTATCTGATTTCTGGAAACATTTTTGGAGGTTACATTGCTTGAGGCAGCCAAATCACCCCTAATTTAGCAAGCATGAGATTAAATAAGCTTTCTGTAAAAGTCTTTATTTCTTCTCCTCTCAGCCCCCTTTGTTATCTCTGCTTCACATTTGCAGCACCTACCAGATGTGTGTCTGAGAGTTTTCATTATCATGAGTGCTGTTATTTTTTGGGAAACTACTTTTCATGAATAAAGAAACCTAAGGAGATAGAGTTCATGTGCCAAACCACCATCTCCCTCCTGGTAATAAAATCAGCTTAACTAACCTGGCATTTTTATATGGCCTGTAGGTTTTGAGTAGTTTTGAGTGGGTGTAGGGATGAAATAGTTAATGTAGAGTGTACTAATAAGCTAGTCAATACTTAGTCTCGAGGTGCAAGGACTCTTGATAATTGGCAAGACAGGTGGCTCTGCATGGAGGGGTTACCTATCTGCAAGGACTCCTGATATATGGCAGGTCAGGACGTTCTGCATGGAGGGGTTGCTTATCCAGAGGTCCCAGTCAGCAATAAAATATAGATAACATTGACATGAAAGCAGAACAGGGAAATGGGAGGGGGAACATTTTTGGGGTAAGAACGGTATAAAAGAGGGACGACCGAAGCGGTCGGGGTCCGTGGTGTGACCCCTGCGTGGGAAAGCCCGGACCCCAGCTAGCTGGTAATACTTATTATCTTTCTCCTATTATTAAAAAGCACAATATATCGATGGTGTTTGCCTCTTTCTCCGTCGATTCGAAAACCGGACCCAACATGGGAAGGTTAGGAACAGTGTGCCATTTATTTGCAACTATTTTAAAACTTACATTTCAGTGAAGGCTTGCAGAACTGAAGGACAATAAAAGACATAAAATTAACAAGAATAATGAGAAAATCACAGGCTTTCATAATTCTTTCTCCTTAATCTTTTCCCATCTTCAAAGATATTTTCCCATCTCGATTGTCCTCCTTTTCCTTCTATAGACCTCAAAACCGCAGACAATCCCATTAGTGCTGCCATGCCATAAGTCTCCGTGCTGCTGCCATGCACCCTCAAACCCACGCTTGTGCTTTAATAGTTTGCTTGTAACAGTCTCCTTTTTTTTTCCGTTCCCCTTTTTATTCCGGTTCTTCTTCACTTTTATAAGAAAGAGAATTGCATTGTTTTGCTTTGTTTTTAATTGTACAATCTATAATCAGCTAATCGATTGAGCCCTTAGAGAAAATATCACATTTCCTAGTTTTTGGATTCATCTACAGTCATAGGCTAGAGTATGTGTGTGCAGCTCAGTGATAAAAAGACTGTCCAAGGGAGGTACCAACAAGATGAGGGGCTGCCCAGAGGACTTTGAGAAGAGAAGCGCTAACAAAGCTGAGTTACCTGCTAAAAGGGTGATATAAGGATCTCAGTTCTGGATTTGCATGACCAACTTCTGCCTCAAACACATGCTAGACTACCACTATGCCAACAAGTGTGGACAAACCACTGCCAGCAGTGACCTGAGAAGCAAGAGTGCAGGAGAAAGCCACGCAGGGTGATATAATCCAGCCCATGCCCAAACGCTGGCAGCATTAGTTCAATGCTGCACCTGAACTAACAAGCTTGGCCAAGGACTTACTATCTTGGATGCCTCAACAGACTAACACAGCTGGACTCCATCTGGATCCAAGCTCCTATCCCCACATAAGTCCATGCTTTCCACAGCTGTGTGGCCCCAGAACTCAAATCTTTGTTAGATAAGACCTACATTCCCTCAAGATCAAATTCCAAACATGTTTGTCTGCTGAGCAATAGAAATGCTCACACCTTATAAAGTAGTGAGGGAAGGAATAGGTGAACAAGAGATTTTTGAGACTGGAAGGGTATGCAGGAGAGCAGGAATGAGAGAGAAAAAAGAAAAAAAAAAAGTAACAATCATTGAGGAATGGCCACAAAGGCAGACAGGGAATTGTCTGCAGACTATTGATGCCGCTTGCTGTCATTCAGAAAAATACAAACACAATGCTTGAAATTACAGGCGAGCCCTTGATTGTCAAAAAGAAAATCATCTCTGACTTCTACACACACATACACACACACAAAAGCTACAGTTTGTGGAGGACAGGGACATGGGGGTGTCCTTGACTGTCCTTGACCGGGCAAGGCCGAAATGAGAGGGAGGGGCTAGCCCGTTGAGGCACGAAGCTTTGAGGTAGCATAGCCGCCTCGAGATGTCAGTGTGGTTGTTACAGTTGGGCCCTTGGATACGGCTTAGCAACCTATGAAATGTTAGCACGTCAGTGCATGTAACCAATCACTGATGCTCTGCCAGAACGTTGCTATGCGAGTTGCCTATATATTGTGGTGCGTAACACAAAATAAACGAAGTCAGTTCCAGCTTCTATGAAGTTGCTGTCTGGCATTCCTGACCTGCTCCAAGTTGCAACAGCAGTTTATGTTTAATTTATTTTATTTTTTAGTTTCAAAGGGAACAGAACATATAGTGATTGAAAGCACATTTTGCTAAATTGATACACTGGAAAAATCCCAAGTGGCTTAATGTCATGCAGCCTAATTTAATTTGCATTAACAGTACAGTTTGCCAAAAACATTGCTGGTAGCATGAGGTTTGGTGAGTGTGCTACTGCAAAAAGTAAATGGAAATTTTATCAACATTTTAACATACTATGTTCACTCAGTTGCAAAATATACCCAAAGTGCAGATCTCCAGAAAACCTTACTTGCCTAAACGCCACTTTGATCAAATCTTTGAGGGTCAGAGTCTGTCTTGCTACATCAGTGTGTCTATGTTTTGGATAAGTAAGCATAGTAGAGTTATTTAAAAAGTTTGTTATAGTGAACTCAGATATGCTGTGTTTTTTCAGTGGTATTTCCTATACCTTCAACAGCCTAAAATGTAAAACTGGTAACACCTAAGGATTAACAAAGATTTTATTAACAAAGATTGTGCATATATTAAAAGGAATGTCAGGAAGAAAGCTGTTAAGATCAAGATTCATGTACTGTTGTGCTCACAGTGACAAATGAGAAAATCTGCACGGCTCAAATGCTGTCAGATACACTACCGCTTGCAGGTATAGGAAGTAGTGATAACTGCTGGCTCCCTCAACAAACCATAAAGACAAGAATAAATATGTAATGCCATTGTGTAGGAACAAAATTTATGAAGTTAAGAAAAAAAATTAAGATGCAATAAACAAGGTATACCAGGTAAAACAAGAAAGCATAAGGACATTGATATGGGGAGGGAAAGGCTTATTCTGCTGTTCAGCAGGGGAACAGAATTATCAGAGAGAATTTGACAAAGATGACCAGAGCATTTAATACCTTTTTGCACTAGTTTTTCTTAAAAAAAAAAAAAAAAAAAAAAAACTGTCACAATGAAATCAACAGAGAAGAGAGATTTAAATGGGAATGGATTGGCTCATGTATGTGCAAATTACCAACAACTGGGAAATTTCATTTGTGATTCTCAAAAAGCTGTAAATAAAACTCACAATTCATTAGAAGTTATCTCTAATAACTCAAGGTGAATGTGTTTAAAAAGTTGGGGAAAGAAAGTGTGTAGTTAGAGACCTTCTGCTTAAATTCAATTCCCAGGAAAGTATTGAAACAAATAACCAGGCTATTCATGTGCCTCTACAAGAAAACAGAGAAAAGACCAAAAACCTATATGAACTTGTCAAGAGTGAAAAATATGGGGGTCAGGCAAAAGAAAGTATATGCTCTATACATCTGGACTTGACCTCTATCTTTTTAGAATCTGGCACAAGTGACTTAGATGATGATACATACTTATTAAATCTATAGCTGACATAAGGGTGGGAGGGTCTGTAAGTACATTGGAGTGAAGACTCAAATTCAAACAGATGTGAATAAATGAAAGCCACAGTATGAAAAAAGGGTGCTATTCAATAGAGATAAGTCTGAAGCTCTGCATATAAACCGAAATAATCCATTACATACATAGAGAATAGGTAATACAGGCTAGAAAACATTTCTGCAAAAAGGCTTGGAGGAGAGAGGGATTAACAGAGGATCAGTCAACAGCTTCAGACTGTTAGGAAAAAGGCAAACATCATATTGGTAAATAAATAGAGATTTAGCTTGTAAGACATCTCACATAATCCTCTAGCATTAGTCAGGATTACAATACTATGATCAGTTTCTAGCAACAAAGCCTTAACATCACTTTGAGCAATACACCAGAATTGGTGAAGTTGTGAGGCTTCTGCCAGTTCTTGAGAAAAGGACAGACAGGCAGCTGGCACAAACGCCTAAGATCTACCTAATTAACAATCTGAGAAGTGTAAAATAAAAAGTATATACATATAAAAGGCATATGTTTATAGATCACATTCCTGGGTCCAAATTTAAGTGGGAAAATTAGCATGAATAACAAAAAAAAAAAAAGAAAAAAGAAAAAGTGAAGTGCAATATTAGGAAAGTTATGATAGTAGCAGGACATTAAATACATTACAAAATTACAAATTTTGTAATTTTACAATTTATGATTACAAAATTTAAACACTAATAAGTGATATATGATAGAAAAATGCATCGACAAGCTTATAGAAAGGCAATCTAGGAACTAGAAGGCCACCCTTGCTCTCATCCTCCCCACACTGCATCTCCTGAGTTGACTCTGTTGAGGTACAGCACGAAATTTGGTCCACTACCACCACTATTTATACACTGCACTGCATAGAGTAGAGTCCCACCAGTAAACCTTTCAAATTGCAAGTACTGGCATGAGAAAAGCTCTCCTGATCCAGGAGGAGAGCACGGGCTAACTTGTTTTCAAAGTCCACAGTAAGGCATAAGCGACAGTATAGTGCAGGGCAAAATTGGAGGAGAAAACAAAATTGTTGCTCAGAATCACAGCTCACTTCTTGTTCCACAGGAGAAATAAACTGCTTCTGTCCCACACTGCTTCCGGGCCTGCTCAAAGGCAATGGTCGCAGCAGTGAATAACACGTTGCTGTATCAGATCTTTGAGCCAATTCCTGAATATATGCAGGCTCCCTAGTTCAGATTCTACACTTTAGAATCCTATCCTCCTTGAGTCAGGTATCCTCACACAGTCATCCACGCTGGGAAAGAAAGAAGATCCCACCTAGACATGTTTCTACTTAGAGCAAAGCACGCCATGGTTAGTCCATTCAAGGGAATTAGCAAAATTTGTCCCCCTCGTTCCCCATCTTTAGGCACTGGAATAATTTTCTTTTGCTGACACAGGTTCCACTCCTCAAAAGTTCCATCAAAAAGCAAAATTAAAATCCCATCTTTTAAACTTTGGTGCTTTTGAAGCATCGGTTCAGAGTTTCTGCTGATCCTGTTTTGTTATATTCTGTTAAAGATTTGCAAGCTCTGCACGAATTGAAGGCCATATTTATCTCTTGAATACAAAGTTGCAGGTTGTCATGAATTTAGCTCACTGGGACATGAACTGAGGTTGGAAGTTTAATTTTTCACTCTTTTAACTCCTTCAATTTAAGGACATACATGTAATGCAAACTAGAAAGCATGGCTCAATTTGCATTTTTATAATTCTGTACATTGCTGCTACTAGACCTTTGTCTGATCACACATGTCCTGACTTCTGGTCCAGGAATCTCTTCTAAACCTTTCCTCCCTCAGGGAAAGTCCTAGTGACATAACTAATGGTGTTAATGCATTTTCTTGCTGTATGATTGCATATTGTACCTCACATCATACAGTTCAGTCTTCCTATGTATTTCATATTATGATTAATTTCTTTTGTAGCTTGGAGTACCTATGTAGCTCTACATGTTTGCTTTTTGTTGGTGCCAGAGGTATTCTTCTGTTTTGTTGGACATTATGCATTACAAATTCCCTGTATGACACTGCAGCTGGGTAGTGGGCGAGTTTGCCAAAATATCAAGCTTGAGAGCTTGACTTGTTAACCCCAGTTGTGAAGATCTGCGATTTCAGATTAAAGATCACCCGGTGTTGTGTTAGGTAAGAAAGAAGCCTTTTAGGCTTAGGGAAGGAAAGCTACCACCACCAGGCACAGCCACTTTGAACAGCTTGGCCCCCAGTCTCGTGTAACTGGGGCACCTAATTAGACACTTTGCCACTGCAGAAAAGTTATCCATCTCCTGTGACTGGTGAGGGAGGTCAGAGAAACTCTGCTTAATTTAGGTGACTAAATCACATGCCTCATAGAATTTCATAGCATCATTATGGTTGGAAAAGACCTTAGAAAGCATCGAGTCCAATACCATGCCTGCTAAACCATGTTCCTAAGCGCCTCATCTATACGTTTCTTGAACATTGCCAGGGACGGTCACTCCATTTCCTTGGACAGCCTCATCCAATGCTTCACCACTCTTTCTGTGTAGAAATTTTTCCTAATACCAAACCTGAACCACCCCTGGTGCAACTTGAGGCCTTTTCCTCTTGTCCTATCAGAGATTATTTTGGAGAAGACACCTCACCCCACCTGATTGTGCTAATTCCTCCAGGTTTTCTAATTTAGAAGGTCTGAAATTGGAGTAAGGGACTAATTGATATCTTTCCACAAAATTCTGTGTATATCCTTTTGACTTTATAAATAATAACTATAGAGTTAAAGTTGTTTCTTTCTATAAGTCACTAGCAGAATTTGGAGAGTCAGACACTTAAATGAGCTGTTTTTTGACCCATGCTGATTTAGACCCACATTTCTTTCTTCTCTTCTCCTGCCATTGTCTCTGAATCCAGATTTTTTTTCCTCTGTCAAAAAATACTCATGAGATGAGCACAAAGCAGTGCTGTTGTTAGAACTATTAACTTCCATTTCAGGAACTTAGCTACAGCATTCCTTCTACCCTCTCACTCTCCTCTCTTTCCACTTAACTTCAATGATGTGATTTTTCCAGGTTTTTTAAGGATCAGTTTCTCTTACAAGCTTCATGGAAAAGACAGTGGGTTTTTTTTTTGGTATTATATTTTTTTTGTTGTTTTATAATGGATGAACTGCAAAGTAAGCTAGAAGTCAGAAAGAGCTTCTTCACTAATGCTGCTGAAGGGGTCTCTTTTTTGAAGATTAAAAAAAAAAATCTAAAGATAGGCTAATACTTGTACCCCAAGAGAAGCTATGAAGGATCAGACTTTCCTTTCAGTTAACTGACTTCCACCTTTCCTCACCTGTAGTCTTCTGAGCAGGTTTACGCTATCTTCCCCATATGCAGATGTGTGCCTTTCTGCTCTGCTCTCTCACACTTCTTTTCTCCTTCTCTTAACTTATTCCAATTTACCTTCCTAGGTTACATTCTCCTTGGAAGGGGATGCTTTTTACATTGTTTGCCTGTCATGGATGAATTAGAAAAGAAATAATAATATTTAGGACTATGCGTGAGCTAGCATAAATGAAGAAAGATATTCATAAATATGCCACATAAATAAATGTGTTTGGATTTACCTCATACTCCCAGAAGTAAAAGAGAAAAAAAGTTGTTACAAAGGATAGTAGTTGGTCACTGACAGAAAAATAGGAACTATCAGTTTAATATATTTAGCATCTTATCACTGTTGGGCTAGATGAAATATATGACAAGAAAACAATCTGTATTCCAGGAAAATATATGTCAATAGGTGTCATAGTAACTGGATACTATCTGCCTGTGTATAGTTTTATCAGACCTTAACTACATAGGCTGAAGTTTTCCTCACAAAAGTCTTAGGTTTTTGTTTGTAGCAGTTTTGCCAAGTTCAAGCATTGTTTGTCACCTTCACACACCTTTATCAAAGGCCACTCAAAATTTCCTGTCAGCTTTGAGGGGCTGTGACCCAAACTCTTTGGGGTTTTTATTCTGTTAAATTAATAGGGAAGGTTATAAATATGATTAATTCAGTATGACAACTGAAAAAGATGAAAAAGATTTTTCTCTCCATAAAGGCCGATTAAGGTACAGAGATTCCTTGCAGGTCCACAACACCCAGGTGACAGATATGTCAGCCCCTCATTCAGAGTTTTGACTTACATTTTTTCCCCAAAATATTGCCTAATTCTTCAATGTTTTTGAGCTTCCCGTTGTAGTTACTTGCATTGCTGATTTTGGCAGTCTGCTCTATGTATTTTCTGTAATCTCCAAAGAAATTCCTCTTACGTTCCTTGCAGTCTTGACCCACTGTTCACTTTAAACCATTCCCTCAAGTTCTCTCACACTTGGCACAAACTCGGAGAAGATTTACCATCCGCCCTCTTATTGCCTTCCCAAATTTGTATGCATCACTAAAATCAACTCATAGTTACCATTTCCTAAAGAAAACAGGCTTCATTTCTGCAGTTTCACTCTATAAACAAGATCATGGAGCTGAGGAACCACTTTTGAAAAAAAAAAAAAACTTTATGGAAATATTTATTATTGTAATGGATGACAAGGGCAAAGAGGGAAAAATAACTGACCGTGTTTATCTTCCACAGTAGTAAAGTTCATCCCTGAAAAATAATGTTGCAAGCAGATAGCCATTACATTTTAAATAAAGAATTATAAATAAATAATTTTTAAAAGGTGGAAATATATCAGTACCAAGAAATTGTAACAAAGATTAACCATTAGTTTATATTCTGCTCCCCATCTCCTCCTCAAGCAGACCCTGATATGGCCACTAACATAGTGAGTATTTTTAAATGCCATGATTATTGGAGCTTAGAAGAAATGTTGGATTTATTCTCTTACAAGAGATAATTTTATTTCTCCTAGTTGATATATTTTATGCTTTTCCAGTTCAGGGGAACATTCTTACCTAATTTGGGCTATTCAAAGACTGAATATGAAGTTAAGCCTTAGATAAGGCTCATGTATACTCCCAATATAGTCTATTATCTGAGAGAGTAATATCCAGGGAAGCAATTTATTGCTGTACTGCATGAAATGTAAACAAAACAAAACAATTAGACATCTAAGTTTGACACAGCTACTTCACTGGAAATTCATTCTATTCTTTCTCTCTATTTTGGATGGAGAGAATCTGTCAGATCTTCCAAGATCATTCCCATCAAGTCAGGCCTACAGGACAGTCTGAATTTTACCAGATTGGACTCAAAATTCAGAATGACTTTGTTAGTTGTAACTCTGGTCTGTAAAAATGTCCTATGTACAACATTTCCAGTAAATAAAACAACTGGAAAATAATGCAGGTTTAGACTAACTTAGGAAAATGAAGTAATTGGAAAATAAAACAACTGGAAAATAATGCAGGTTTAGATTAACTTAAGAAAATGAAGTAATTGGAAATTAATGAAAATCAATTTAGTCTCCTTTGGTTAAATTTTACAAGTAGTATAAAAAAATAAAAATGTTGGTAGAAAAAATTTTGTGTGGTTAGCACCTACCATTTTTCAAATCTTTAGTTGCCTAATTAAAATTTAAAGAAATGAAAGAAAAAAAGATTGATTAACAAGAAGGGTTAAAAAGTTATGCAGATATTTGGGTTAATTGATTTTTTTAGTAACTCCAGGTATCATATGCAACTTTTTAGTCACTAATAATTGTCATAAGCATTATATATGCTTTTCCTTCTGCCAGTGTGCTAGGTTCTGATGCAGCATCAAAGAAACTCCACCTCGGAATATCAACTAACTGGATTAATTGGGCATGACTTTCATATGCCGTTGTTATTTAGCACACAGCTGTAGAATGCTCAGGCAAGAAAAAAAGATAGGATGGAGAAAAATAGAACAGAAATTCTCTCTAGTAGGTTGCTTCTCTAGTAGTTCCTAAAG
This sequence comes from Tinamus guttatus, assembly GCF_059628265.1. Lineage (NCBI taxonomy): Eukaryota > Metazoa > Chordata > Aves > Tinamiformes > Tinamidae > Tinamus > Tinamus guttatus. The sequence continues at coordinate 40,324 of NW_028288730.1, forward strand.
CTGATCCAGAGAAGTATACATCTTACATAACAAATCATTTTGTCAAGGTGGCTTTGCTCATGACTTCTACAGAACACAAGTTCTTCGAAAAGATGACAAGAGATTGAGGTATACAAAGTCCTAAAAGTTTATCAATGTGGAAATAAACATCTGTAATCTCTTTTGTCCACAATCCTTCCCTCCATATTGGCTAGTGAAAAAAAAAAAGAAAAGAAAAAAAAAGTGGAATTCAATCCTCAGATCTTTTGAGGACAGAGATTTAACCCTTTTTACTGAACACAAGGAGTTTATCTTATTTATATACATGTTGATATCAAGTGAACCAGTATCTTGCACTGTCTTTCATAAATATATATTCAATGCTTTTATTTGCTAATGAATAATACTGCTTAGAAGAAGAGACGATGTTCTGGTCCTATTCAAAAATCTTTATTTCAAGCTAATAATATTTAGAAATTAATTGATTCTAAAATATATTTCTAGCAACTTTGGTATGTTTACTACCTACATAACAAAACTTCCAAACGTTAATCTCTTTTTGTTTGGGAAATGTTTAAAATAGAATGGCTTTGGTGGCCACTGACAGAACTAGAGGTAATGGCCACAAACAGAAGCACCAAAAGTTCCACAGGGACTTATGGAAAAAATTCTTGACAGTGAGGGTGACAGAGCCCTGGAACAGGCTGCCCAGAGAGGTTGTGGAATCGCCCTCTCTGGAGATCTTCAAAACCCGCTTGGACGCAGTCCTGTGCCACGTGCTCTAGGTGACCCTGCGTGTGCAGTGGGGTTGGACTAGATGACCTCTAGAGGTCCCTTCCAACCTTAAGGATTCTATGATTCTATGATGATTCTACTTTGTTAAACTGACCATCTGATTGAAAAGTGTGCATATTTTGTGTAAATTTTCCATTTTGTAAGATCTGCAATAAGTAGCACATTACTCCAGTGATGCAATGCAACAAAAAATATTGGACTCATACTCTCAAATCACTTTAAATAAATGTTGTTACAGCACTTAAATGAAGTAATATGTCCCCAGTACAATTGTAGAAATACCAATATAGTGTGTTTCCAAAGAAATATGAGATGCATGCTTACTCTTATCAGGTTTGAAAGCCTGAAAGCAGAGCCATATTTTCTGTCAAAAAATTTGTAATTGATTCAGGCTGAGTAGAGAGAGTTAAGTTTTGCCTCAGGTTTGGTCCTTTCTTGCCTATACTATCAAAAGAAGAAAAGCTACAGTCAAGTAGCTGTGGTCGATAGAGTTTCATCTATAGTTTTAAGTATAAAAAGCTACTATCTACTTGGACAATGCAATGAATGACTAAAGGCTGTGTAAGACTGTGCATTTTAGCCAATATTTGCATAGCTGATTCCTAATAATATCCATATAATAGCCAATTCGGTTGATCTTCAACTCTTGTAGATAGCCTGTTGTGAAGATGCAGGAAGTGCTGATACTGGCATCTTTGACATCTGCACTCCATCCAACTGAAGCCAGTTTAAAAATAACATTAACAATGTTACAGTAGCTGCAATAAAGATAAATCTCTCGAACTGTGTACTGAAGTTGTCATTTCTTAAATTAACTTGCTTCATTTGTTTGTGATTTACCTATAAGTATGAGGATCTTCATATTTATCCAGATCAATTAAAGCCTGAATAATCTCCCTAAGTAACACAAACTCCAAAGCCAATCCATGAGCACTTTGTTGTAGGCAGCCTTGTCAAACAATTCACTAGGAACAAATGAAGAGACTTAAATTTTTCAACATTTATTTTTGTGAACTGAGTTGTGCATATGGGATTAAATTTGCTTTGTAACAAAGATTCCTGTTTAATACTTGGCTTTTAGTCATACAAGTTTTCTTCTACATGCTCAGCTTCCTGACAGATAAACTAACTTGGAACTGCAGAAGCAGTGGCAAGTTATGATGATTTTGTGGTGGAGTACGATCATTTCAGGTTGTCAGATACAAAAGAAGATCAATTCATAAGTTCAACTTGAAGTCTGATAATCTTTTTGATTGTTTTTTGGACAAGAAAAAATAAAATACTAAGTGGGTTGTTCTGTAGAACATAGAAAGTCATCAATTCAGCTATATGGATTGTCAGGTAGAATTTACTCCTGTTTTTTCTAGAATCACAGTGACTGATCTAAAATCACAGTGACTGTGACTAAAATCACAGTTATTAGTTGGGGATTTTTGAAAGCAAAAACAGGCAGTAGATGGTAAATTCCATTAAAAATGCATGGAATATGATTGTTTCACTTTTCTGCATTTGAATACATCCTTTCTTGTGAGCTTGTGCATTTAGCATGTAAACCTGCTATAAACAGCTTAGAGAATACTTACGAATAGTCTTTTACAAGCACTTAGAAAAATGTTGGTGTTATGCATTGGTGCCTATCTGTACTCGCTGAATAAAATATATTCCTCCAGCTTTTTGCAAAAAAAAAAACCACATTTGATCATTTCAGTATTCATAAAACTGACCTGACCTTTTGTTTTCTGATGAATTTGAAGTCTAATTTAGAAAATATAACTAAGATTTTCACACCACACTTTGAGTGACTTGTCAACTGAATGCTATCTGATATTAAGGAAAGCGTTTCTGTCCCCTAAAGGATAGTAATACCTTGAACCTTTGAAAATTGCTCTGCGAAGATGTTTTTGCTATTTTTGCTGCCCCTAGGCATGCTGGGAAGGAGAATGCAGTATCATCCTCCTTTTGTGGAGGAAAAAAAGTGCTACTAGAGCCCCAGCTGGTTGACAGAACCCTCAGTGCTCTGCACTTAAGTCTGAACAGTCAAGCTTATGAATCTATTCAGTTCTTGAAGGTAGGATACTCCTCTTTCTGCAGCCAACAGTGTAGAGTTTGTTAATTCATTTCTTCAGAAGCATTAATGATTGTATATATACTGATCATGCGGTAATACCCTGAATCTGGGTCTGTCAAGTTTATGGAAAGAATATGGCACGTGGGAAAGGACTCAGACATCCACCACCATGAACTGTGAGAAGCAAAAACATGGGCCAGGAAGTAAGTGTTTTCAAGGATGCTGTAATGACATTTTTGAGCAGACACTAAGTGGATAGTACTTTGCCTGGCTCTTAGCTGTACACAGGCACTAAGTTCTATACTACCTTGAAACTTCCTGCTGGGGTAGAAGAAGCCTTCAAGAAGCATAGTGACAGAATCAAACTCTCTCACAATATTAACTGGCACTGAGAAATGTGTAAACATGTTCTATATAAACAACTCATTGCCCACCACTCTTGACACCCCGTCACAGAACAAGTGGTGGTGGGGGTGAGTGACACAATGCACTTCACTCATGGGAAAGAAATAGGAATAGGTTTTATTGGTAATGACAATGGTTTCACGAGATTCTATGGCAAGGTCACTTATTAGTTACTGCATGGAGGTTCAAGACACACACAGAATTACCAAGGACACCCTCCCATTGGGTCTCAAGGTTGAGATTGGACCCCCTTGCTTTCCAAACTCCTTCTGAGAGTCCCAGACCCAGTCCCAGACCTGGTCAACTGTTTATGACTTGTGGAGGCCCGCTTCAGAGACGGTAGTGCCGGATGCCTTGGTAGTGGACTGTTGACCGCAAGGACGAATGTCTTAACAGCAAGGAGCAAAGCAGGAAAAGGAGGAAGACTACAACTGCACGTGGAATGTCTTGTCAGCAGATGAGGAACAAAGCAAGGAGAAGAAGATGACCACAACTGCATGGCTGGCAAGATGCTGATTGGTTGTAATCTTGGCAACCCTTGTGTTAAGAGAGTATAAAAAGAAGTTGATTTGAGAATAAAGTGTGTGAAATGTTGCAGTTTGAAAGCTGTAGTGGTAGTGGTGGTGGTGGGGGGGAAGGAGATATCAAATCAGTATCGGATTCACAAACAGTCTGTGGACCGTAGGTCCGATCGCCTTCCTAGGAGCGAATCGATTTCCCAAATAGTGTGATCAACTATAAGCTTGAGACTGGCAGTATCGGATTCACGAACAGTCCGTCAACTGTAGGTCCGATCGCCTCCCCCCAAACAAGTAGTCGAGTGCACAAACAGTATGATTTATGCAAATGCAACATTTACAAAGCAGGTTTCAGATGTCAGTACAGGAAATTCTCTACTAGAGCGTGGGGGTTTTAGCTAGCTCTGATGTACAAATGTGCAATCACCACGCACCCCAGAAGATGGGAGAGGGCTCTCAGTCTCGAGTCTCCTCAGGCAGTGTCCCAACCCTAGGGGAGGAAAGGGGGATCAGCGCATCACCTGATCCAGAATTTATGATGGATTCTTCCCTCTCACTTCTTAGTCTCCTCAGGCAGCGTTCCAGTCCGAGGGGAGGAAAGGGGGATCAGCCCGTCAACTGACCCAAGAGTTATGATAGATTCTTTCCTCCTCCTTTTCATCCTTAGTTCACCTTTTATACTTTTCTTTACATTCAGGTGGAGCTTGAGTGACTAGAGTCATACTTAATATTGTTATTGATTGGTGAAAAAGTTTCTCGCTTTCATTTAAAGGTACAGTCAATCAAAAATCTAGAGCGCATGCTCAGTGAGGAGCGGTCGTACCTCAGAGGTAGATAACTTTTGGGATGGAGGTGTGTTTTGACATTATAATGAGCTTATAATGAGCAAAGTTCAAGCAAAGTTCATCCAAATGAGTGATTTGCCACTCTTGCTGGCTCAGCACTGGACATGTTATTATATATCTCCCATTAGACAGCTTCTGTGCGGCTTATCAGCAGCCCAGCACAGGGAGTGCAACAGAGTTTGGCTGCGGTGTCTTCGCTCCATCCTCCGTTACTCCCCTTCACAGCTGCGAGGAGGGCAGACTGTGCTGCCTAGGGAACCATGGAAGAACTGAGTCTGTGCGCACCAACCATCCTGGAAGTGGCAACTGTGTTATCACCCCAAGCAAGCTTCTGTAATGCCAAAACTTCTGTTAGGCCGTAGTTTTCCTCTCAGTTCCTGCTTTCAAACAATTCTTCCACAAGTTGTCTCACTCTGCATCCCAGACTGAGTCCGTTCTTTCACAAGGTGCAATAAGTGGCGCCCAACGTGGGGCTCGAAGACTAGCTGTCTCTCCAGTTGCACCGCCCAGCTGAACTCCCGGGATTCACACTGAAAGGCACTGTCCTTTGTGCGCACATCAACGCCTCTTGAAAAGAAAGAGGTAAGCGGCTGGGGACTATGGGGTTACACCTAACGAAGGAACAAAAAGATGTCTTAGAAATCTTTCTTAAGATCTTAAAACAACAGGGCAAGAAATTAGATGAGGAAGATCTACAAAAGGTTCTTGCGTGGCCTTCTAAAAACGATCCTTCGGTGAACAGTAAGAATGTATTTGATCTGGAGAAGTGGGACCAAATTGGGGTCCGATTGTGGGACTGTGCCACTCGCGGTGATAAGGCTGCTTCTGGCCTGTTGCCACAATGGCAAGTTGTATTCGAAACATTTAAATCTCACAGTGGGTTGCAGTCGAACACGAATGATGGGTTCGGGGCCCCTGCCATCTCCTCCGCGCCTCCATTACCTCAATCATGTCCTGATGAAAATCAGAAAAGAGAACCCGCTGCAAAAGCCTTTGCGGTACAGCCACCTGATGACCAGGACGATGATCCTTTTGACCCACGTCCTGTTGACCCTGGAAAGGAGTCAGACCTATACTCCCTGAATCCGCATGATAAATGGGCCTCAGTGAAACGAGGAGCAAAACAGGCAGGGGATGTGGGGATGCTGAAAGCCTTCCCCGTTATCTATGCGCCGGACCAGAATCCGCGTTGGGAAGGTTTGTTGTATAATCTTATTAAGGACGTGCGGCGCACGATAAAGGATCATGGCCTTGGCGTACCATACACCACCCACCTTATACAATCTCTTTGTGATACTTCGGTTTTTACTCCCCATGATTTTAAAACTTTGTTTCGCCTCATTATGACTGATATGCAATATACGATGTGGGAGTCGAAAATGAGACAGCTTGCTCGAGCACAGGAGGAGGAAACCAGGGGCTGATGGAAAAAAGGTCCTTTAAGGGCTGTTACTGTGAACATACTAATGGGGGAGGGTGACCATAGTGCTACAACAGCACAGGCAGGAATTCCCCCGAGGGCCTGCAGCAAGTTAAGGCACTTGCTCTCCCCGCCCTTAAGGCCGTCCCAGAGGCTGGTAAACAATGACAGCCTTTTGTTAGTATAAGGCAAGATGCAAATGAGCCATATATGAAGTTTTTGAATCAGCTTAGTGAGGCTCTGGAGAAGCAGATTGATAATGAACAAGCCCGAAGCTACATTTTTAAACAACTAGCAATTGAGAATGCCAACCCTGATTGCCAGAGAGTTCTGTGGCCACTAAAGGGTCCTACTATTGATGACATGCTGAAAGCGTGCATTAATGTCGGCTCTAAACTGTATGAATGCTCTCTGATGGCCGAGGCATTTGCTACAATGTCTATGAAAAATCCGTGTTTTGCTTGTGGCCAATTTGGGCATATCCGTAAATACTGTCCAAAAATGCAAGCAAACAAAGGAGGAGCGCCCGGAATATGTCCGCGCTGTCACAAAGGACACTATGCTAATCAGTGTCGATCAGAATTTGATAAGGAAGGTCGACCGCTGACCCCTTCGGGAAACTTCAAGCAGAGTGCGGTGAGGGGTCGTGCCATGACAGCAAATCGCCCCTCAGAGTGGCCTCAGCGGGAAGCAGCCGCCACCTGTGCGCCAGCACAGGTGGCAGCCCTGGGGTGGACCTGGCCACCACAATAGAAGTGCTAATTACTGATACCTCAGTTGTGCTAATTCCAACTAGCATCCGTGGCCCCCTGGGGCAAGGAATGGCAGCATTGTTGATTGGGTGATCTTCAACAAGGAGACAACGGCTATTTGTGCTACCTAGAGTTATGGATGCAGATTTCAAAGGAGAAATTAGGATGATGGTATGGACTCCGATACCACCATGTACTGTGCCAGCGGGGAGCCGAATAGCACAATTAGTATACTTTTTACCACAGACACCAAATGCTGCAAACAGTAAACGCGGCATAGGCTCTTTTGGGTCCACAGGACAACCTGAGATTTTCTGGACTCAACAGATAACTACAAATCGCCCGCAGATATCCTGTACGCTACAAGCAGGAATGATAAAGTTTAATGCACAAGGAATTTTATATAGCGGAGCGGTCGTTACAGTCATCGCCGCCTCGCAATGGCCCAACAGTTTACCCCTAATGAATGCACATACATCGCATTTGGGAATTGGTGGGCAGAGTACCCCAATGCAAAGCGAAAGACTGATGAATATTATTGGCCCAGAAGGGAGAACTGCAACCATTAGACCATTTATATGGCCTGGATCCATCACCTTGTGGGGGAGAGACTGTTTGAGTCAATGGGGCATGCAGTTATGTACGGATTTTTCTTAGGGGCCACTATCCAGCAGCAGGTCCCACCCTTGATCTGGAAAATGGACAAGCCGGTGTGGGTAGATCAGTGGCCCCTTCCACAAAATAAACTGCTGAAGTTACACAAGTTAGTAGAGGAACAATTGCACGCTGGACATATAGTTCCTACTACAAGCCCATGGAACACACCAGTTTTTGTGATTCGAAAGAAGAATAATTCCTGGAGACTGTAACATGACCTTAGGAAAATCAACGAGGTCATCAGAGATATGGGAGCCTTACAGCCTGGACTCTCTTCTCCAGCAATGTTACCTCAAACATGGACTTTGATAGTAATCGATTTGAAAGACTGTTTCTTTACCATACCACTTGCACTGCAGGATGCACCTCGGTTTGCATTTTCTGTACTTTCTATCAATGCTATGGAACCCCATAACAGATATCATTGGAGAGTTTTGCCGCAAGGCGTGAAAAATAGTCCTACATTATGTCAACAATTTGTGGCAGCAGTCTTAAGCCCAGTACGCAAGTATTTTGATAACGTCCTCATCTATCACTATATGGATGACATTCATTGCTGCAGAGCAAAAGAAACGGCACAAGAGGCTCTGCGTCGGGTTACGTGAGCAGCATCGGCTGCAGGACTGAAAATTGCAGAAGATAAAGTACAGGAAACTCTGCCTTGGCGATATTTAGGATGGAGAATTTCTGATCATCAAATTCGACCACAATCGCTGACCTTAAATACAGACATAAAGACTTTAAACAGTCTTCAAAAACTTTGGGGAACTATTAATTGGATCCGTCCCTCCTTAGGGATTTCCACAGAAGAATTACATCCTCTATTTAAGTTTTTAGAAGGGGACATGAGTTTGACATCCCCGAGGAAGCTTACTCCTCCTGCGCAAGCTGTGCTTGACAAAGTTGTGGACAAACTAACCACTCAGACTGTTGACAGACGAAAGCAGAATCATCCTATCAGTCTTTTTGTTTTTTATTCTAGCTTCCAATCTTATGGCCTCTTAGCACAATGGATACCACAGGACGCATGTCCTTTAATAATCTTAGAATGGGTGTTTCTGCCTCATAATTTTGGCAAAGCTGTCACCACTGCTATGATATGATTGCGATGGTTATTCAAAAAGGAAGAGCGTTTGATGTTTCTAGATGGCACAGAGCCTGATATTATTTCTTTACCACTCAGTACAAAACAATTAACCTTTTTGACTCACCAGTCTTTTGTTTTTCAGTGTGCCTTGGCAGATTATCCAGGACAAATAAGTATCCACTTTCCAGGACATACAATTATACAGTCTTTCAACTCTCTTTCTCTATTACCTGTTTCCCATTTGAGCCTTACACCAATACCCGACGCTCTTACAGTATTTACCGATGGCTCGGGTAGGACAGGTTGTGCAGTTGTAGTTTGGAAAAATGATGAAGGGCACTGGGAGAGTGATATACATGTCATCACAAGCTCACCACAAATAGTGGAATTATCATCAGTCGTCCGCGTCTTTACACGATGGCCCTCTGCAGTTAACATTATAACAGACTCTGCCTATGTTGCAGGATTAGTCTCTAGATTAGAACACTCCTTTTTAAAAGAGGTTTCAAACAAGACCCTCTTTGTGCTTCTCTGGAAGCTTAGATGGCTATTAAACAGAAGGATTTATCCATACTTTATCCAACGTGTACGCTCGCTCACCTTGCTGCCTGGACCTATTAGCGAAGGTAACGCTCAAGCAGATAGCCTTGCAGGGGCTGTAGTTCTGCCGGATCGCTTTGCACAAGCACGTTTGTCGCATGACTTTTATCACCAAAATGCAAAAGCGTTACAGAGGTCGTTCCAATTGACTCAGGAACAAGCTAGACAAATCATACAGTCTTGCCCAGGCCGCCAGCACATTTTACCAGTACCATCCATCGGAGTAAACCCTCGCGATCTTTCTGCGCTTGAAATTTGGCAATCGATCAGATATAATGCACATCCCTGAATTTGGCAGATTTAAATATGTACATGTTTCTGTTGATACCTTCTCGTCTTGTATTTATGCCTCAGCGCATATGTCAAGACGATGGTTTCACTATTTTTGGGAATCTTTTGGGGAATTTAGGATCAGCTGCATGGATTAAGGGAATATTGCAAATAAGTTTGATGTGCTTGATAATCTTTGTTTGCCTTTTAATTTGTATCCCATGTTTGTTAAAAGCAGTCCAATGTTTAATAGACTGTGCCTTGAAACAAGCATTCTTTATAAATAAAGAAGAGGGAGGTGTGGGGGTCTCAAGGATATACTCGAGAGTGTTGGTGGAGAGACCTTGGGAAAAGGACAGTGTTATGCTTGTTGGAATCAAACCATGGGAGTAAACGCGACAAACTAAACAATCTTTTGCTTAGCCATATTAAAGCAAAATTTCTAATTATTGTACTAACTGTATTTTGTTCATTTGTGCTACCTGTATTTTGTACTAACTGTGTTTTGCTTATTGTTAGTGTATATCTATCTGCTTTGTTTCTTATTATGTGTTCAATGATTGATTGATTGATCCTCTAACCAAGTTATGGCTGTTCAGTTAAAAACAGCTATGGCAATACAACAAACAAATAAAGAAGGGGGAGATGTGGAGGCCCGCTTTGGAGACGGTAGTGCCGAATGCCTTGATAGTGGACAGTTGACTGCAAGGACGAATGTCTTATCAGCAAGGAGCAAAGCAGGAAAAGGAGGAGGACTACAACTGCATGTGGAATGTCTTGTCAGCAGATGAGGAGCAAAGCAAGGAGAAGATGACCACAACTGCATGGCTGGCAAGATACTGATTGGTTGTAATCTTTGCAACACTTGTGTTAAGAGTATAAAATAAGTTGGTTTGAGAATAAAATTGTCTCACTCTGCATCCCAGACTGAGTCTGTTCCTTCGCAAGGTGCAACAATGACTAAGGGATTTGTGCAGTTACAAAGTAACATTTACAAGTTCAAAAAGAGAGAGCACACGCTATAGTCACTTACCACAAATCTGTAGTGGGAAGGATCTCTCAACCCTGAGAAGTATCCTTGAGAGACATCCCTGCTCAAGGGGAGATCCTGGCATGCAGCCCACTGCCATGCAAGGAGAGCTCAATGGGCTCTTGGGCCGTCCCTGTATTTATGGGATAAGATGATGATTGACTGGTAGTCATTCTTTCAATTCAGAAATGACTGTTGGCTGGTGTACACACAGTTAGCCTCATCTCCCCATCAGGATAGGGCCATCAGGACTGTTATTGATGGTTAATGTCTGGGTGGGGGAAGAAATCAGGGAGGCAACTACCAGGATGACTGGGGGTTAACACCTGAATAGGGCTACCTGTGAGAAGTCAGGTTGAGCTGGGGAAGGAGCACAGCCGTCACACACCCAAGAGGATCATGAGCGGAATGCTCAAGTTTCTGTATTCATCAATAAGGGGGTTTCTCCACAGTTTGGCTGAAGAGCAGGACAAAGGGAGGGGAGACTGAGTGGAGCCATGAGCCCAGTGGGACAAAAAGAGCCATCTGCAACGAGATGGGGGCCTTTACAAAGGGCAATTCCCCCACATTCTTCAGCAAGGGGGACAAAGGAGTCGGTGAGCTCAGGTGAGAACAGATGGCGGGAGGCCGGAGTTCGGTGTAGGCGGGCCGGGAAGGCTGTAACTTCTGAGTACCTTGGCCAATGGGAAAAGGAGAGGGCGTCCCTCGGTCGGGAAATTAGGATAAAAGGGGGGCTGCGTCCCCCAGCAATTTGAGAGACCCCACAGGGCTATGCCCGGTGGACTCTCCCTTTATTTGAATAAAGTTTTAGGACTCCTCTGTCTCCTTTTGGACATTCAGTTCTTGACAGCGAGATTTTCCACACAAGCAGGATCACTTCCCATAACCAGATCAGAAATAGAAATCTACCACTGGCTTCCCATTACCTGAAGAGTGACTGTCTCTTCCTATATCCCCAAGAAGAATTTAGGATAGGAAAGGATAAACAAAAACAAGAAATAATTTTATTACATCTGCAGCAAGAATAATGAGTACCAGCAGGCTAATGAGGTATCCTCATCATCCTGGTTTTTCTCCGATTCTTATTGGTGTGATGTCTTCGCAAATCTGCAATTGATAAAGACTGTGGCAGCTCTGGATGATTACTGGACAAAAAGCTTTCAGAAACATTTATTCTGAGAATACTTTATTCTAAGAGATACAATAAAACTACCAATTTACTCAAGGCTGTCATACTAAAGGCAACATTCAAAGGGTATGTAGCTGACCAAATTTAGCTATACTAACAGATACTAGATATATTGATTTTTCTTTAGTCACTGTAAACTGGAACACAAATTCATTATTAGATTAAAGCTAATACTTTTAATGTTAAATGAAGTAAGAGCCATTGTAGAATAGTCTTTTCTTCTTAAATCAACCTAGTGTGGACTGTGTAATAGATGTAATACACATTAAATCCAGTTCTGCCAACACTTTAGAAAACTGTAAATTGTTTGGAATATGATGATAGCTGTATGCTGCCACGAAGAAGTAAATTTACAAACTAAAAGACTCAGGTCATCCAATCAGGAGAAATCTGGAAGAAAAGTAAAAGCTAGTATTAAAAGACTTCCAGACTTGTAGATTTGTAGATGTAATATATCCAGTTCCAGTGGGGGTGCTTTTCACACCCCACCTGAAAAATCAAGAATGAAAATTAATAGTTTTTTTTTAGTTTATAACGACACATTGAAAAAAAACCTTCAAAACAGGACAATGTTCACCCAAATACTTGGAAAAAAATGTAAGATGTTTCTGCGATTAGATAATATTCTTATGGTGATCAATTATGATCATTAGAGCCTCTATATCAGGAACACAGTAGCTAGCCATTTAAAATTATTTTACACCATAAATACAGGGAAACCATTAAATGTTCATCTTTCACAACATTCATTTAAGACTCAGCAATAAATCGTATGTATGACCAAATCTTTCTCTTTAGGTTGACTAAAAATCCTGAATTATGGCTATGATAAAACAATGTTCATCCTATGTATCTTTGAAGAAATCAGGCCTAATAGTATAAGTATGTAGATTTATAACCTGAGAAATCCCCTTGGAAGCTGACTTCATTATATGGCTATAAACCAAC